>NC_056732.1:477615301-477915301 GCF_019279795.1 Protopterus annectens | reverse complement strand
ATGCTAGGAGGAATGTCCTCATCTCTAAGACATTCATAAGCAAATTGGTTTCTTTTGGGGGATCACATGCCTTTGACAATCCATCCCAAGAAATGACCCCCCCCACTCAAAAATGTGAGGCGTCTGTAGTCACTGTGGCTACTGGGGGTGAGATGATGCTGACAAACTTTGTTGGACTGTATCCACCAAAATAGGGAGTTCCTGCAAACCGAGAAAGTTTTATAAGATGGGTCAGAGGCTGTTGAAGAATTCACCACTGAAGCACTAAAGTCCAATGAAGAACTTGCCTGCGGAAATGAGCAGTTGTTAGTAAGGCCTGAAGACCCAGTTTTACTGGGCAAGAAGACTGTGAAAGTATCTCTCTGACATGCAACCTTAGGGACTCTACTCTGTTTTGTGGAAAAAAAGGCCAAATGACAGAGTCCAATCGAGCTCCTACAAACTCCATGACTTCAACTGGCTGTAGATGGGACTTGGCATAATTGACTGAGATCCCTAGAGACTGACATAACTGGAGTAAGTAGTTCATGGCCTTTTTGAGGCGATGCCTGGTTGGGGTGGTGAGGAACCAGTTATCTAAATAAGGAAACATTCGGAATCCAAGTAGTCTGGGATGAGCTGTTACCAATGCTCTGGGAGGCTGTGATGAGACCAAAGGGCAGAGCTCTGAACTGGTAATGAATGGCCCCCCAATCAAAAGCACAGATATCTCCATGAGCATCTGCTTATTTTGATGTGATAGTACACATCCTGGAGATATATAGAGGACATCCAGTCATCCTTCAGTAAAAGAGGTATAATGGACTGAACCGTGACCATCCAGAACTTGGAGTTCTTTACAAACTGATTTAGACTGCTGAGATCCAGAATGGCCTCAGGTCCCCTGTTTTCTTTGGAACTACAAAAGAAGTTTCAGTGAGTTCCAAATCCTCTCTGGTCTGGTGGGATCTCATGGATGACTCTTTTGTGTAGCAGCTTTTGAACTTCTAGGGCTACTAACCCTCATTGATTGAGTGGGACATTGGGGAGATTTTTCCATTCAGACAGTGGGATTTGCAGAAGGGTAATGAAATATCCTCTGGAATATGATATTTTGCACCTAAGTGTCTTTTGTGATAGATGTCCAGGCTTCTGGGTGCAGAGACAAGCACCCCCTATAAGAGAAAGGTCTAGTTTTGTGGGCCTCCTCTACCTCAAGGGCAGCATCTTCTTTTTGAACCCCCCCCCCTGCCTCTGCGCTTCCCCTTCTGAGTCTTGAAAAGGTCCTTGTGACTTTCGGAACCACATTTTTTACCTCTGTACTGATTCCACAAGAAGGATCTCTGTGGGGGAGAAAAATGGATTCCCACAGCAGACAAAGTCTTTCCATTTTGCTCCAAAGTGTTTCCTTTTACTGTGGTGCCAAACAAACAAGATCCATCAAAGAGAGCATTGATGAAAGAAGACTTAAAAGGTTCCACAACATCTCACAAGTGCATCCAGGCATGCCTCTTGATGTCTAGGCCCGAACCCGCCACCTGTGAGGAACTTTCTGCTGCAAGAGAAATTAACCTCATGGACACATTGGAAACTGACTGAAGGGTGGCCAAATGCAAAGAAAAATGTTTCTTTACTGACATGGAACCTGAACTAGACAGAAAGTTCCTTAATCAAGTCTCTCTGCAATCTGGTAAAATGTGCCAGGTAGTTGAACACCTGTAAAGCAACAGTCACTGAGGTGTAAACGCACTTTCCACACCTATCCATTGTCCTGGACTCTCTATTAGGGTGATGACCAGAACAGCTTTGTTCAGCTAGCTTCTTTTCAATGGCTGCCACCACAAGCATGTCATCCAAAGGAACTCCCTTACTTCAATGAAATCTGTCCTTGGGTGGAGTGAGAAACGTGTCTGGGTGATGTGGAATTGGTTCTACAGTATCTGGCTCCTTCCATGCTCAGCGAGACACAAGATCTATAAGGTCGTTTGCCAGAACAGTAACCCAAGATGCAGATGTTCATAGCTGAAGGCTTCTGGGAACACAGTCTCCTCCTGTGAAAGGGGTTCAAAGGACCATCCACCTTTCTGGCTAAGGATTTCTAGAATGTCTCCAAATGAGACGTCCTCTGGTGGATATCTTGGGGACCCCTCCCCTTCATCAAAGTCGGTGTCTTCGGTTAAAAATTCCTGAGGGGGAATCTATGTGCCTCCTTTTACACAATCTCTTCCGGGGAACCTCCTCAGTGGGATGATCTGGAGAGTTATCGGAAGACAGGGGAAGTTCCTGTGTAGGAATTGCCTGGAAGCTCATATGAGCCGGCTGTCCCTAAGAGATAGGGTGATGAGGCTCAGAAGTCAGATCCAAAGGAGGTATGGAGGTAGGATCCAAAGATTTAAGGTATGAAGGTAGGATCCGAAGATTTAAGAGTAGAATGTACTGTCAATTGAGAGAATGCCTTCTCCACTACCTCAAAAGAAGAAATACTGGGAGAAGCCATTGCTGGCCTGACCGGAGCTGAAATTGCAGGTGCTGCCAAGCTACGACCCTGCCCAGGTTCCTGCCGCAAAGGAGGAGTTGGACCCGTGCTGTCTAACACTGAGGCTCGAACAGGAAGTGACAGCTTGGAAAACTTTGGAGTCAAAGACATCCATCTGGACCTGGCACTGAAACTGACTCTGACACTCATCCTGCTCTAAGGGGATTGGTGCCGAATGAGTCAAGGACATGGTTCATGTCGAAGAAGCTCTCTTCGGATCCAACACTTCGACCCTCAAGGCTCTCAGATCCAAGGGCTCCAGAATCTCTGGACAGATCAGAGAAAGACATAGAATGGGATGCAGGTTGAAGGCTCATTGATCCAATGGGAGATGGAGATTGTAAAATCCCAGTCTGGATTTGAGCTCTGAGAATGTCCTCATCATCCTGTACACATCTGCTTCAGAAAGGCTTCGAGAGGACATGATAGCAGATGAAGTGGAAGGAGGATGGGGCACTCTTTTGGGTGTCTCCTGTAAGAATGGGGATCAGAGCCTAGGGGAAACAGGCTCAGTAGAGAAGTGGGGACTTCAGTGCCAAGGAGACTCTGACATCCCAGATGTTGGATCTGAACATTTAGGTAGTTTGGCAAGTGGCTCCAATTCAGGAGCAGGTTTAGGAGACTTGACAGGATAGCATGTTTATGTTCCCTGGGCTCTGTTGTCAATCTGGATTTCTTGGTAGGAGTTTGAGCCCCTGAAAAAGAAGGTGAAGAAGAAGGAGCAGAAGCAGGCAGCAAACCTTTGAAATATAATTTATTATGACAGTCACTAAGGGCCTGAGAGTTGAAATCCATGCAGACTGGACAGGGAGTTTCAAGGTGAGATGCATTCCTTCTAGGCATCAGAGTTGGAAATCTTATACCTACAGAAAGTGCACTTTTTAAATCCGGTCAGCTTTTCAGCCATCCTAACAATAAAGTAAGAGAAGAAAATAGAATTTTTTTTTTCTTTACTGGTAAAAGAAAGGCGGAAAGATCAGAAGACTACCAGCAATGGTACTAAAGAGTTACCCTAAAGATGGCTAAGGGAGAAAGAAATACAAACAATGGTACAAAGAAATACCCGATAGTAGCAGTTAGGAAGAAAAAATTTGTTTGATGTACTGAAAAAAAAAGAGAGTAAAGAAAGGACAGAAGAAAAATAATTCTACTTTTACTCACAAATTTGAATAAACAAAACCCAGAGCTCGAGAGATCACGATCCTCGTCCGAACCATAAGAGTGGCAAAAGAGATCTGAGGTAATAGGTGTGGGGCATTATGGGTAAATGAGTAGCTCAAGTGTTGGTTCCAAGAGTCTGGAAAAAATGCAGCCAAGCTGGATCTGAAGTCAGATCCCAGACCCATTCATTGAGGAATGAATGAAAATGACAACATCAGACAGAATACTTAAATTATATTAAGAAATACAGAGTGCAAACAACAATACTACAGAAGACGTATTTGGAATGAAATTAGCATGCAAGTTTCATAAAGACAGGATTTCAGGATGGATATGCTGCAAAATATCAGGGACAAAGGAAAACAGGAGTACTTGTATTAATTGCTAGAGGAGCTCCAGTAGCGATAGAAGAAGGGAAAAGATAATATTGGCAGACTTGTAATAGTAAAGGGCTACTGGCAAGGGGATGAGGATTATGCTGGTATGTATTTATACATACCTAAAACTACTATTTTGGAGCTTAAATTTTTGGGAGAAATAATCAGCTTTCAGTAGAAAATATTACTTATAAGTGGGGAGTGGAATTTGATTTGCAACAATATGGATGTATGGGGGGACTAGAAGGGAACATATAACAGAAAAGGGTAGATTTCTAAAAAAAAATTATGAAAATGATTAGTATGAAAGATGTGAATTAAGTAGTAGGAACTCAAGAGAGCATTTACATATTATTCCATAAGGTACAATAACTTGGCTAGACATGACAAAAGCTATATTTCATGGGAACTTGTCCATTTAATTGAGAACTTTGATACACATTCAATAACTATTTCAGATCATGCGCCAATAATTACAAAGATAAAAATGCAGGGTAATGAAGTAAATATGAAACACTGGCGCCACCCCACCTACCTGTTAAAGAAACAGAAGTTTAAGGAATGAGTAGTAGAAATTATCTGGGAGTTATCAGGGAAGATTGAAAGTACTCCAAAAGCTACAGCTAGTGAATGGGATAAAATGAAAGTGGAGATTCAAACCAGGGTAGAAATAAAAGAAAAATATCTAGTTAAGACATAATAAGAATTATCTAGAGATGCTGACATAGGTTAATGCATTATAAAATAAGGACAATTTCACAAAACAAGAAGATGCACAAATGCTAAAACGAGAAATGGAGGAGTACCTGGATAACATGCATTAGTTTAGGAAGATGTCTGTTAAGCAACTGCTTTTTGTTAACTCCACCAGACAAAAACTTTTGGCACAATGACTTAGGCAACAGAAATCTGAAAAGCTTGTTGCCAAACTTATGGCAACTTACTTAACTAAAAAGTATACTTGTGTCCCACCTTTCTGAACTAGTATAGTCCAGTTTTCAGTTTATTGCTGAATCGAGGGCTGTGTTACAAGTTTCTGTGTTGCCCATACCTTACTTGGATAGAAGGAAGTTTTTCTGTTCACCTGTGAGAGAGGGGAGCTTTGAGCAGCCTATCAGTCCATGGAGGAGTGGTTTCAGCCCAGAAGTTAGTAGTTTATTGACCATTTTGGGCTAATTTTGATTGTATCTGCTCTATTTTCTGAAAAAAAAATAAAATAAAAATATACTTGTTTCCCGCCTTTCTGAACTAGTACAGTCCAGTTTTCAGGTTATTGCTGAATCCAGGGCTGTGTTACAAGTTTCTGTGTTGCCCATACCTTACTTGGATAGAAGGAAGTTTCTCTGTTTGCCAATGAGAGAGGGGAGCTTTGAGCAGCCTATCTGTCCCTGGAGGAGTGGTTTCAGCCCAGAAGTTAGCAGTTTATTGGCCATTTTGGGCTAATTTCTATCTCTTTCACTTCCCTGCTACAAAAACCGCATTTGGGCAGTTTCTGCGCTTGTATTCCGCTCAGCAAGTGCGCGTGTTCTGCAAAGTTTACAGCAGCAGAGAGACAAAAGAGTAACTTTGGAGTGATTAAGTATCATTTTTCTGCTTTTCTTGCCATCTTAACTAATTCCACCTAAAACGCCATTTTTTTAGCGAATCTGTGATTTAAAAAGTTTGTTATTGCTACATATTGTACTTATTTGCTGCCTGCACTTGAATTAAGTCATTTTTGTGTTTAAATAATCTGTTTAACTGTTGTAGGCTACACACTAAAGTGTGATAGCCTTTTCTGTGCATTTAAAGTGTTGTTTTGATTGTATCTACTCTATTTTCTGGAAAAAAAAAAAAAAACAACAAAAATATACTTATTACCCGCCTTTCTGAACTAGTATAGTCCAGTTTTCAGGTTACTGCTGAATCCAGGGCTGAGTTACAAATTTCTGTGTTCCCCATACCTTACTTGGATAGAAGGACGTTTCTCTGTTCACCTGTGAGAGAGGGGAGCTTTGAGCAGCCTATCTGTCCCTGGAGGAGTGGTTTCAGCCCAGAAGTTAGTAGTTTTATTGGCCATTTGGGGCTAATTTTGATTGTATCTGCTCTATTTTCTTAAAAAAAAAAACAAAACAAAAAAAATATATACTTGTTTCCACTTTTCTGAACTAGTATAGTCCAGTTTTCAGGTTATTGCTGAATCCAGGGCTATGTTACAAGTTTCTGTGTTGCCCATACCTTACTTGGATAGAAGGAAGTTTCTCTGTTCACCTGTGAGAGAGGGGAGCTTTGAGCAGCCTATCTGTTCCTGGAGGAGTGGTTTCAGCCCAGAGGTTAGTAGTTTATTGGCCATTTTGGGCTAATTTCTATCTCTTTCACTTCCCTGCTATAAAAAATGTATTTGTGCAGTTTTGCGCACCAGGCAGCGTTGTTTAGCTAGAGTTAAACTATTCTTGGCTCCACGAAGTCTACTCTTCAATTTTTCCCATGGAACTAGACAAACCTTCAAATTTAGCACTCAAACCATTCATTTCACAGTCAAGCACTTGCTTAAAACTCATAGCAAGCACTAATTAACCCTAGCACTAGACCCCCCTATACTGTCCAGAAGGACAAGGCTCTCTATTCGTCCCCACCAGATAATCAGAAAAACAGCTTACTCTACCTATTCAGGCATGTCCAAAGGGCAGTTTCTGGTGTACACTCCAGTCCAACTGGTGAATCTGGGCATTTTGAGGCAAAGTTACAACTGCCTCATGTACACAGACAACCCTCTCCTCCTACCACCAAGCACTAATATATGCGAGAGATGCAATTATACAGCCAAACTGGAGGCAAAGCTCTCTCAACCAAAGACTGGAACTGACAGTCAAGAGGAGAAGGGTAATACTTGCAACACACCACCAGTCTAACATAGACCTAATAAACCAACACTGTCAAATAACACACATGAATACATGACAACATACACAGAGAGTCTAAATAAAAATCTGCAAAAGCAACAGAGACCTCCAAAGCAGACTTCCAAGCAACGTCCACACCCCATCACCAACCATGAAACACATACTTCACATAATCAGTGTGCCACGCACAGCCCTTAATGCAAAATGACATACCCAACACACTAGTAATAGGCGACTCTATAGTCAGGCACACTGATTTCCCACTAACTAGGATGGACAAGGAGAAAGTTACAGTTAGCTGCCTGTCGGGTTCCTGGATCCGCCACATAACACAAGCACTCAGGTCACTCCAGAACAAGTACAAATATGGCTCCGTCATTGTCCATGTTGGTGTGAATGACCTGGGACGTACCTCCCTGGACTACATGAAAAGAGACATGGAAGAGCTCTCTGATTCATGTAGCCCAGGCCGGTATGACCCTGACCCTGAGTAGCATCCTGCCCTCACCAAGAATGACGCCACAGTATAAAGAAAAAATAATCAAATTCAACAATTGGCTAAGTTTTTGGTGTCATTCAAAGGGGATCCAGTATCTGTCCCCCTGGGATGACATGCTCGACAAACCACGTTGCTTCGCAAGAGATGGCTTGCACCTGTCACCCTTAGGCTTTTGAATACTGGCCAAGGCTCTTGCCGCCCCCATAGTGCCTTTTTTTGGCAAGGCACAAAAGACAAACCCACCACCATAAATAGCACAAGTAACCAAAAACTGAGGGTAATGCTACTCAACGCCAGAAGTCTAAACCTCAAAATGCACACACTCAAGGCACTCCTCAGTATGGAGAACATCGACATCTGTGCAGTAACAGAAACCAGGTTTAAGGCTCCTGAGAGTACCCCAGCACCACTAGGCTATAACTCATACCATACCTTTCGGCCACAGAACCAGTACTGAAACACAAAAGGCGGGGGTGTATCCATATTCATCAAGGATACCCAAACCTCCAAGTTAGTGGCGCAGCACAATGTATCACAGATCATCCATGTGCAACTAACAATGGGCAAAACTGCAATCCAAATTGTAGCTTGCTACAGATTACCCAATATGGCCCAGGACCTCCGTTCCACATTTCTGGAGACACTGGGAAATATGAAGGTCCTATCAAACACCCTAATACTGGTTGATTTCAATTACCCAAACATAAACTGGGAGAACTACTCAAGTACTAACTCCCTTGCCCAACGCTTCCTAGAATTTATAAACTCGAACGCCCTGGATCAACTGGTCAACACCCCCACCAGGGGGAACAACATATTGGACCTGGTCATCACCAACATGGGCGACTGGTGTTCCACACCAAAGGTCAACCCCTCGCTGGTTAGATAAGACCATAGACTAATCACTCTGGATATCCACATTCCGTCCCCACCCCCAATCAAGGAAACCACTGTGAAAAACTTTTCAAAAGCAAACTTCACGTTACTTAAGACCAAGATGGAAAGGTTCACAGCCCCCATGCTAAAGGACAATGCTGTCCAAGCTGCTGAAACCTTTACAAAGGCACTCTATGAGCATCTGCAGGAATGCATGGATCATGCTATCCCAAGTAAAACCAAGACTCACTCCTCCAAGAAAACGAAACCAGTCTGGTGGACCCCTGCCATACACAAGCTATACAACAGAAGGAGGAAACTAGTACAAAAAACGAGTAAAATCCCAAGAAGGAAAGACATCCCTGATCAGTATCAGCAAGAAACTACGATCCCTCATTAAATCATCCAAGGCTAGTTTCAAAAGAAAAATTGCCAATGACTCCAAACATAACCACAAAGCGTTCTTTAGCTATGTCAAGAACCTAAGTGGAAACTCTCAGTTCTGCTCTGAGTTAGTGCAAAATAGCACAAAATACACTGAACCAACTGATATTGCCAACATTCTGGCAGACAGATTTAGTGCAAACTTCACCCCCCTCTCACCCCCTAAAGGGTCCATAACCATACCAGAAGAATGTAGGGTCCAGTCAATCACCGACACACAGGTTAAAACAGCCCTATCCAAAGCCAAAAAAAAAGAAGTTATGTTCTTACCATAACGTTCCATGTGGAGTGTTCATCTCGCCTTTGTTCTTACACACGGGTTCGGAGCCGATCCTCGGCTCCGAGTCGGCCGCATAGCAAAGCTCTGCATCTTAGAGAAGCTCAAGACCAGGCTATATCCCACAATCCTCCCTGCCATTACTCAGATCTAGTTTGCAAGCAAACCAGACTAACAATAACCCTGAGGTGCTAAGGCTACATACTGCCACAAAAGAAAAAATTTAGAGACACCATCTCACTGACAAATCAACTAAGGGTAACGAAACATACCCGGAAGAGGTAAAGACATGTGGACCAGACTCTAGTCCTACTCGTTCTTCCAAACACGTGAGGGAGGGAAGGGGGGGAATGTAAGAACAAAGGCAAGATGAACACTCCACATGGAACGTTATGGTAAGAACATAACTTCTTTATGTGAGAGTGTTCAATCTCGCCATTTGTTCTTACACACGGGTAGCGTCCCTAGCTCCGTCACCCTGAGTAACTCATGGAAGAACGTTCCTGAGCACAGTGGAACCAAAAGATGTCCTGTCTTTGGAGGCTTTGTCAACCCTATAATGAGCGATGAAAGTATGTGGTTTAGACCACGTGGCTGCTGCACAAATCATGTCCAAAGGCAGGCGAGCTGTATGAGCCAAGGAAGTGGAGACGGACCTAGTAGAATGGCCTTTTGGTTTGGTGGGTAAGGCCTGATTTGACTTAGAATACACAAAGGCTATACAATCAGTAAGCCATTTAGAAAGTGTACGTTTTGTAACTGCCATGCCCTTTTTATTGTCTGCAAATGCAACAAAAAGTTGATCAGTTTTTCTGTAGTCTTTAGTCCTGTCTAAATAAAATCTGAGTTGTCTGTGGACATCTAACTTGTGCAACATATATTCCAACTTGCTGGTATGGTTCTTGAAGAAAGTAGGGAGTTAAATGGACTGATTAATATTTATGATAGAACATACCTTAGGAAGGAAGGACGGATTTGTTCGTAAAGAAACTCTATCTGGGTGAAAAATTAAGTAAGGCGGTTTAATTGACAGTGCTTGCAGCTCTGACACTCTTCGAGCTGAAGTAACTGCTACAAGAAAAAGAGTCTTCCACGACAGAAACTTCAGGAGGCAAGAAGAGGCTGGTTTGAAAGGTGGTAACATTAGTTGTGACAACAACAAATTTAAATTCCATGGGAATAAAGGGTCTCTGACGGGAGGTCGAAGATGGAAGGAACCTTTCATAAAAGCTTTACAAAGCCTGTGGGACATAATAGAAGAACCGTCCTCACCAACATGGAAGTTGGATATGGCAGCCAACTGCACTCTTAATGTGGAAGTAGAGGCCCCTTCATGGAAAAGGATGGAAAGAAATTCTAGAACTTTATGTAAAGGAGCAACCAGGGGGTCCAAGTGTTGACTAGATGCCCAGTACACAAAGCGTTTCCATTTATTGTTGTAGAGTTTTGTGGTAGAAGCCTTATGAGAGGCAACCAAAATGCGCTGCACTGCCGGAGAAAGTAGATCAGACCTGGCTAGCCGGGGAAGTGGAGCAGCCAAGCTGCTAGTTTGAGGGATAGAAGAGACGGGCGAGGAACTCCCGACGAATGTGTCAGTAGATCTGGTACTGGGTCCAGGATCCAAGGTTCCTCTGTTTGATGGGCTCGAAGAAAGGGGAACCATATCTGTCAAGGCCAGAATGGGGCTATGAGTATAATTGTCCTTTCCAGATTCATGGCTTTCTGGAGAAATCTGGGAATGAAGGGGATAGGTGGGAATGCATATAGGAGACCCGGGGGCCAATCGTGTATCAGTGCGTCCCTGGGGACATCCCCTGGAGGGGGTAGAAGGGCAAAATAGCTTCTGCATTTGGTATTCATCGGGGAGGCGAATAGATCGCAGCAAGGCTGGCCCCATTTGCGGAAAATTCTTTCCGCCACTTGTAGTTTGAGGGACCACTCATGAGGTAACAGGATGGCTCTGCTCAACCTGTCTGCAATGACGATGGATGACCCCGGGATGTGCGTTGCTATCAGAAAGCGACCCATGGACTCTGCCCATTGCCAAATTCTCATGGCCTCTCTGCATAATGGGTAAGATCTGGTTCCCCCTTGTTTGTTATGTACCAGACTACAGACATGTTGTCTGTCTGAACTGCTACTGTTCCTAGAGATAGGAGGGTTTGAAAGTGTTGCAACGCCAAGAACACCGCCCTCATTTCCAGAACATTTATGTGCAGGTTGTACTCGATGTTGGACCATTCCCCTTGGACTGTTCTTCCCTGAAAAAGTCCCCCCCACCCTATCAGGGAAGCGTCCGTGGTTATAGTGGCTGTCAGATTTGGTAGAATAAATGGACGACCCATAGTGAGATCCTGGCTGGACACCCACCATGAGAGGTCTCGCTTGCAAGAATCTGTTATCAGAATCTCGTACTTTAGGGGTAACTGTTGGAACGACCACTACGTGAACAGCAGCCATTGGAGGAGCCTCATGTGCAACCTTCCCATGGGAATCGCAATCAGAGACGCTGCCATGAGTCCCAAAACCTTCAACACCAATTTGGCCGGGGCTTTCCTGCATTGCAGCAGAAGAAGAACCTGTTCCTTGAGGGATGAAGCCCTTACTTGAGGGAGCTTTACCAATGTTAAACGCGTATCTAGGTCCGCTCCAATGAATGAAATATGCTGTGAGGGCAGTAAGACAGATTTTTTGAAGTTTATGGAAATCCCTAGGTGGGAACAAAGGTTGACTGTATAGTTTCTTGCTTGTATGAGGAGACGCTCGGTGGTGGCGGTGAGGAGCCAGTCGTCCAGATAGGGAAACACCCGGAATCCTAGACATCTCAAGTGAGACGCTACCACTGCCATGCATTTGGTGAATACCCTGGGGGCTGAGGTGAGCCCAAAGGGCAGGGCTCGAAATTGAAAATGACTGGCTCCCAGCCGGAAGCGCAGGTGATCTCTGGACATTCTGGCCATCTTGATGTGGTAGTACGCATCCTTGAGATCTATCGAGCACATCCAGTCGTCCTTCTGCAAAAATGGAAGGATCGATTGAAGCGTGACCATCCGGAACTTTTCCTTCTTCACGAAGGTATTGAGATTGCTGAGATCCAAAATGGGTCTCCAGTCCCCTGTTTTTTTCGGAACTAAAAAGAACCTTGAGTAAGTTCCAGATCCTTTTTGGTCCACCGGGACTGGCTGAATGACTCTTTTTTTGAGCAGCTTTGAAATTTCTATTGCTGCTTGGCCTCGCAGATGGGGTGGCACATCTGGAGACCTTCTTTGTTGGGGTGGAGTTGACATAAGGGGTATTTTGTATCCTCTGGTTACAATGCTTTTTACCCAGGAGTCTGAGGTGAGAGTTTGCCAGGCCTGTGGGTATAAAGCCAAGCAACCCCGACTGCCTCCAGAGCAGGACAGTCGGGCCCCCATTCAGGAGTGCTGGAAAGGCTTACCAGGGATAGTATCCCTGTCGCCTTGGTTCTGCGGACCCCCTCTGCCGCCAGGGTGGCGTCTTCCATGTCTGCCCCCCCCTCTGCCTCTGGGGGGGGGGGTTCACTCTGTGTGGCCTGGAAAGATCCCTGAGTTCTACGGAACCACATTTTTCTGCCTCGTTGCCCTTTGGGGTATGGTCTGGATGGAACGAAAAAATGGACTCCGACAGCAGACAGAGTCTTTCCTTCCTGCTCACACCGAGTTAATGTCTCTTTCACTTTGGGCCCAAAAAGAGTGGCACCATCAAAGGGGGCGTTGGCGAAAGAAGACTTGAAGGCTTCCGCAAAAGAGCACAGCCGCATCCAGGATTGTCTTTGTAGAGCAATCGCTGAAGCTGCGGCCCTACTCGACCCTTCAGCCGCATACGAGATGAGCCTCATGGATGAGTTCACTACGGAGGTAAGGGTGTTAAGTTGTGCTGTCACCTTATCTGAAACAGCAGCATCTGTGTTACCCTGGAGGGTATCTCTCAGCTCCTTGATGAGATCCCTCTGTAGTTGTGCAAAATGTGTCAAATAGTTTAGCGAACGCATGGAAAAAGTCGCTGAACTAAAAATGCGCTTCCCGTATCTGTCCATAGTCCTAGAATCCTTATTAGGAGGATGAACAGAAGAGGAAGACTCCGACATCTCCTTTTTAGTGGCTGCGGCCACCACCATAGTGTCAACGGGGACTCCTTTTGTGAGATAGGTCTTGTCCTGGGGAGCAGTAATAAATTTACTTGGTTTTCGAGGGACCGGTTCCACTGTGTCCGGTGTCTCCCATGCCCTTCGAGCAATCAAATCCATTAACTCATCGAAGGGTGGAGTAACCCAGGAGGTAGAAGGTTGAGCACCAAATGCCTTCAGCAACACCGACTCGTCCTCAGTGGGGGCTAGGGACTGCCAATCACCCCTCTGTTTTAATATCTCCAAGATGTCCGCAAATGAGACATCCTCGAGGGGGATTTTGGGGACCCCTCTGACTCATCCAAGTCAGTGTCAGAAGGTAGAGATTCCTGTGGGGAGTCTAAGTGCCTCCTCTTGCACAATCTTTTCCTCGGGACCTCATCAGAGGGGGATTCCGGTGAGGCCTCCGAGGAACAGGGGGCATCCTCTAGGGATGGCTGAGACAATGGTGCTCCACGCTTTGGATGTGTCGTGGGAACAGAAACAGAGAGCAGCTCCTTAAGGGAGGGAGAAGACACGTCCGATGTAGTGGTTGTCTGTGTAGACAAAACCTTCCTCATAAGGTCAAAAACCCCTGAACCTCGGGTCGAGGACTTCCCCGGTTCCGAAGAACATGGAAGAATCCGAGACACGGGGCCCATGGGTCTCGACCCCAAGGACGGAGCCGAGCCGATCTGCGCCGAGGCCCCGAGAGGGAGAGTCGGAACCGAAAGGTCGGTACAACTCTCGGTCCCGGAACCAAGGAGAGATCATCGACTCCGCGACTCACCTATCGGTTCCGATGGAGTCGAGGTAAATGGTGTCGATCGTGCAATGGACGGTTTCGGCACCGAGGGCTCCACTATCATCGGCTCATCCTCTTCCGGCTCCAAAGACTGGATGGGTCTCGAAGGAGGACCTGTTGGAGATAAAGGAAGGCCTTCTAGTTTCGACACCAACTGGGAGGAAACTGCAATCAATTTGGAAAGGGCCGTGTTCTCCATAAGTTTCTGCACGACACGATCCACATCAGTATCAGATAATGGTCTGGAAGATCGGGTCGAAGGGGCCGAAGATGGCACCGATCGAAGAATAGACGGTGGCGGTAGTTCCGACACCGGTTCCAAGACCTGGGGCTCAGTGAGAGACAAACGTTCGACGCCCGGCCTCGAAGTCTGTGGAACCGGCAAACGAACTCTGGAAGATGTACTCGGAGCCGATGACATGGGCTCCGACATCTTCGACCCCTTCAAAGATTTAGAAGCCTGGTCAGACTTGTCCAAGGCCTCTTGGAAGGCAGGCTTAAAAAGCCCCCTATCAATAAGTTTCCTGCGTCTATCTGTCATGACCCTCCCACTGAAGAAATGGCAAATAGAGCAATCCTCTTGAAAGTGGAGAGGGCCAAGACAGTAGACGCAGGAAGTGTGGTTGTCAGTGATGGACATTTTCTGTCCACACTGACACCTTTTAAAACCAGACTTGGCTTTTTCAGACATAACAGAAAACTTAAAGAAGAGGTATTTAAAGTTTAATAGTTTAAGTTTAAAAGAATTTACAGTTAAGTAAGGGTAGGCCCCAAAGGGAAACCTATAAAAAACTAACTATAATATACACACACACACACACTATAGTATAGAAATATAAAATATCCACAAAAAACTATAGGAGAATAATAACTTTTGAAAGAAGAAAAGAAGAAAAAAACTATCTTATCTGTCTAACAACTAAATCTCTGGTCCGAGCTCTCTGTAGCGATGTGACCTGTTGCAGCGGCAAACTGGATCTGAGTAATGGCAGGGAGGATTGTGGGATATAGCCCGGTCTCGAGCTTCTCTAAGATGCAGAGCTTTGCTATGCGGCCGACTGGGAGCCGAGGATCGGCTCCGAACCCGTGTGTAAGAACAAACGGCGAGATTGAACACTCTCACATCACAGCTTCAATGGGACCAGACGGTGTCCCAGGCTGTGTCTCACAAGAGCTCCAAAATGAACTAAGTCCTCACCTAAACACACTGTTCAAACTCAGCCTCTCTACAGGCTACATACCCACAGAGTGGCGCACAGCAACAGTTATCCCGCTCCACAAAGGTGGAGCCACAACGGACCCCGGGAACTATCGCCCTATAAGCCTGACTAGCCTGGTCTGCAAGGCTATGGAAGGCATCATCATGGAACTCATTAACAGAGACATTGGGAACCTCCAAACCTTGGACCCTACCCAGTCTGGCTTTGTTAAGGGCAGATCATGCCTTCTAAACCTGGTGGACTTCTTTGAGACAGTTACCAAGGCATTAGACGAGGGAAAGGAGGTCCACACAGCCTACCTAGACCTCGCAAAGGCTTTCAAAACAATTCCCCATTCTAGTATTATATACAAGCTCACCAGCTTGAACATAAACCCCTACGTCACAAGATGGGTTGCCAACTGACTCATGGATAGAACCCACATGGTGAGAGTTGCAGGCCCTACGTCCGACTCTAAACCGGTTACAAGTGGCATCCCCCAGGGATCAGTCCTAGGACCCCTCCTGTTCGGTATATACTTCTCAGAGGTACAGGCAAGCATAGGACTATGGCTGACCAAGTTCGCAGACGACTGCAAACTAGGGGCCATAACTGATTCTCCGGCTGATACAGACACCCTCCAGATGGGTCTCAAGGAGACGGATACCTGGTGTCAAAATCATGGCCTCAAGCTAAATGCCAAAAAGTGCATTGTCATCCCCTTTGGAAAAAACAAAAGTACCCGCAAACTATCACATAGGTGGGAGTCCCCTAAATACAGAAAATGTAATAAGGGATCTGGGGACCCAAGTAGATAATAATTTCTCCTTTGATAATCATGTTGCCAAGGTGGTTAGACAATCCTTCTATATGGCCCACCTAATCACAAAAGGGTTTGCATCTAGAACAAAAGTGGTTATTGTGCCTCTCTACTCATCATTCATTAGACCCATCATAGAATACAACACCCCATTTGGGATGTACCTTACAAGATACCTGCAACAGCTGGAAAGACCACAAAAGTACCTCACCAAGAGGATTACTGACCTCAAACAGATGCCCTATGCAGCCCGACTCAAGAAACTCCAGCTGTACTCGGTTGCATACTGCTTACTCAGAGGTGATCTCTGCCTGACATACAAGGCCATGTCCAACCCAGAATTGATGGACATGCTCCACCTAAAAAAAACAAATCCCAGAGAGCCACACGTTCTAGAGATATAAACCTGAACACAATGATAAATAGGACATGGTGGAGGGATATATTCCTATCCCAGAGACTCCCCATGCTTTGGAACAGGATTCCAATATACAACAGGCAGAGCCCTTCACTAACACTCTTCAAGAGTAACCTTGACAGGTGGATGGAAAACAGAAAATTTACCCCAGGGATCACTGCAGTGGGTCTGCTGGACTGTGGCAGAGGCAACTAATGGCTCTGCTGGACAGAGGCACAGGGAACTAATCTAAGGGGGTGGCAAAAGCCAACACATTCTGGCTAGGCTTATAAATGCCCTTGGGCAGATAGCCTAGTACTTAGCTATGAACCTATGAAGCCTATAACAAGAAAAATGACCGGAGATCCTATAGAGATATTACAGATATTTTGGTAATTTTATGAAAATTTGTATAAAGCAGACAAGTGGAGACATTCCCTTAAATTGGTTATACATCACCGTTTTTATCTCATCTCCTCCTAGCTTAACTGTTGTTTTGGGAGTGTAATGAGTTGGCAGACTTCAGGATGAAACAGACGAATATGCGTGGGTTTTGTTCAAGCAGCTTTATTATGTACAAACACATCAGGATTGAGGCAAATAACTTTAACTTAGATAAACCTATAAATAGACTGACTATTTCTCTCATACATGTTCACTCTCTGGCTGCACTCTCAAAATGGCACTGAAGCTTGCACGTGCTGGATATTTATATGCATGTGCTGACCTTGGAAATGCTTCTTAAAAGTACAACACACATACATGTTCTACATCCTCTCTCTTTGAGAAATGAGTCATATTTCACTGACGGCACTGACATGCAATAAATACAGGATATTTCTTTGACATGCAATTATACAGAGGTAAATACATACAGGCAACTATGTCCAGGGTGTATTTCACACTAGGTTTGGAGATGCAACCAAATCATGTGACATAGAATTGAGAGTTTAGCAACTGGGACTGTCTCTACTGAATGTTCAACCTTGGGGACATCAGGAACATCATCAGGAATGGAAGTAGAAGTTAAGGCACATTCTGCAACAGGAACATTGTCTAGATTGCGAGATCTAGAGTTTGTATCACTGGAACAATGCTGCAATATCGGTTCTGATATAGGAAGATGTCTGTATTTCTCCTGTACTCCACACCCTCCAATTCCACAACATAGGACCTCGGCTCAGCACATATCTGTTATTTGACCAATCTGGTCAAAACCTTTTGCCGTTTGTATCTTCACTGTCTATCCTTCTTTCACTGGACGAAGAAATCTGCTCATTTTATCATAACTGGACTTCCGGAAAGAACGCTTTCTGAATAGTTGGGCTTTGATTACTCTGTTGTTCTTAGCTTTAGGCCTCAACAAATTGGAACTGATAGGCAAGGTTGTTCTGGTTTGCCTAGATAGAAGTCTTTGAGAAGGCAAGCCAAGTATATCATCATGGAATATGTTTTTGAGATTAAGTAAATTCAAAAAGACATCAGAATTGTCATGCTTTGACTTCTCTAGTAATTGCTTTGCACTCTGTACTGCATATTCAGTAAGACCATTTGACTGTGGGTATTCAAGACTACCAGTAACATGTACAAAGTCCCATTCTTTTGCAAATTTCGGAAACAACTGACTAGTAAACTGAGTACCATTATCAGAGATAAGCTTATGTGGGCTGCCATGGACTGAGAAATGACATTTCAACTTAGTAATAACAGTAGTAGATGTTAGTTTAGGCAACAAATCAATCTCAAACCGGTCCAAATAAGAGTCAACCATGACTAAATAATGCTGATTGTTCCACTTGAATATGTCAGTGGCTACTATTGACCAATGGTAGTTCAGGAACTTGACTTAGCTGAAGAGGCTCTTTTTGCAAATGCAGTCTAGTACTACTGCATAGTGAACAAGATGAAAACACTTTGCCAATGTCTTTTGCTAAAGAAGGCCAGAAAACTAGTCCTCTCACCCTTCTTTTGGTAGATTCGGACCCTGGGGGACCACAATGCAAAATCTGGATATATTCATGCTGTACGGAAGCAGGAACAAAAACTTTAGGACCTTTGAAAATAATGTCATCTTCCATCAACATCTCATCTCTGTAAGGAAAATAAGGTTGTACTTCAGGCGGTACACTGGATTGCTTTGATGGCCATCCTACTTGGATGTAGTGGTTGAGGTTTTGCAAAAAGGGATCAGTCTTTGTATGATCTCTCAGCTCATCAAGTCTCGTGGTCAAAAAATTATGCACTTCCATGACACTGAAGTCAAAATTCTCTGCATCAAACTGTTCTGTTGTATTTCTGAGTGATCTGGATAAGGTATCAGTCAGATAAAGAAGTTTGCCTTTTGTATAGACCATTTTGAAGTTGTACTTTTTTAATTTGAGCATCATTTTTTGCAATCTTACTGGAGCCGAATGCACAGGCTTCTTTAAAATAGTAACTAGAGGCTGATGATCAGTTTCAATCTGGATATCTTGACCATAAATATAATCATGAAATGATAAACATGAAAACATAATTGCCAAAAGTTCTTTTTCAATCTGAGCATATTGCATTTCAGTTTGGGTAAGAGTTCTAGATGCATAAGCTACTGGTCTGCCCTCTTGAAGAAGAACTATGCCAAGACCAAACTTTGATGCATCACAGGAAAGAGTAACTGGTTTATTGACATCATAGTACCTTACTGTAGGCAATTTGGCAATTTTCTGCTTAAGATTACAAAATGCTCCCTGGTGCTGTTCTAGCCATGACCATGCAACATTTTTGCGCATCAGCACTCTTAAAGGTGCTGTGAATTCACTGAAATCTGGTATAAACTTGCCCAAACAGTTACCCATACCAAGAAGATGCTGTAGAGCTTGAGCATTATCAGGTGCTGGCATCTCAAGAATAGCTGCTTGTTTGGACAGGTCTGGTTGTAACCCAGTACTAGAAAACAAATGACCTCATATGTGAATTCTGGTAGTCTGAATTTGTACTTTGGAGGACTGAGCTTTAAGTTCACTTCAGGTGCTCTGTCTAGAACCTTCTTGAGGTTTCTGTCATGCTCTGCTACTCCACTGTCTCCAACTAATAAATCATCTACTATTATAGCACAGGGATAACCTGAAAAGATCTGTTTCATTGCATGCTCGAAGACTTCACTTGCAGAATGTATTTTAAATGGCATCCTGAGAAATCTATATCGTCCAAATGAGGTACTGTATGTAGTCAGTAGTGAAGATTTGCAATCATGCATCACTTGCCAAAATGAATTCTTTGCATCCAAGAGGGAAAACGCAGTGGCATTCGGTATTAGGGCTGCGACTTCCTCCAATGTTTGCATGGGATGATGAGGTCTTTTCAGTGCCTTATTCAAGTCTCTTGGATCGATCCATATTCTGATTTCACCTGAACCTTTCTTGTGAGTTGCTACCATAGATGACACCTATTCAGTTGGTTCCGTAACTGAACAAATCACACCTTGCTGTATCATTTTATCCAACTGAGCTTTAACTCTGCTCTGCACAGCTATTGGGACTCTTCTTACCGGTCTGACCACTGGACTGACCTCTGGGTCTAACTTCATGGAATACACAACTGGAAGCTTGCCTAGCTTTTCATTGAAAACATCAGCATAGTCTGAGAAAATAGTATCACTGAAGCTGGAACTGGGACATGTGCTTATGCATGAACCTCTTTAGTGAAGGAAAGCAAGTCCATTCTCAAACTGTCTCTGAGACCCAATAATGACTGCACAGGTCTTCGGACCACATAAAAGAACAACCTGTAACTGTTCCCAGCCAAATAATATGAAAGCACTACTGAACCTTCAGTTTGAATTTCTTCACCTCAATATGCAATAAGTCTCACACAACTAGCCACATTAAGTTGTTCACCAGCTCTTACTCTAGCAAATGTTTCTACTAACATAACATTGCACTTTGAACCAGTGTCTGCTTTGAGCTTGATGGATTTACCATGGATCAGCTAGGTTCAGCAAAATAAATGCCATGGTGTGTGCATCTTTATTTGAGTAAGTTGCTTGTATGAAAATATTGTACTCTTGCTCAAATACTCTCCAGTTCCCTGCAATATTTTGAGCAAGTACAAGTGATGGTGGTTTTCGAAATCCATATACCATACCAACAAATTACAGCAAAACACAATGTAATCCAAGTTCACTTGTAACTGCATGAACATACACATATATATATGCCAGAAATTTATGCCAGTGCTTGTTACTATGCCCAATAACACAATAAGCATCTGAGTAATTAAACTCTGTGAAATACGTCTCCGTGGCATAAGAACACTCTTGAAATTATTGTACTTCGAGAAACAACCTCTTATCAGTGTAAGAAGTATTTCAAAGTAACTGCACTGTGCGAATAAACTGGGCGGTAGAAGAAGCTCAGAGTAAGAAACATTTTGAAGTAACTGAACATTGCGAATAAACAGTACACAGCACACTGAAACACTTCCAAAATGGCTGTACTTTGCTAAATAACTCTTTACAATGCAAGAAACACTCTGTAATGGTGGCCCTTCATGAGTAGACACACCCAGCACAAGAAACCTTTCAAAATGGCTAAATTTTGACTGCACTTCACAAAATAGTTGCACTTTGCACACAATGAACTCTTCGGAATAAGTGCATGGTAATGAACACACACTGTAAACACTTTTACACACTTTGCAATGCTTCGAATAACTCTAATTATGCGATTCAGAGCTTTAATCAATGCAAAACAACTGTTTGTGGCCAAAACACTGTAGTTTGCCCAAAACATGCAGTCACCTTGCTTTATTTATGCTTAATATGCCCTTTTTGCCCTTTCATTATATGTTTTGCCCATTTAATCTCTTTTCTTGTGCTCGTTTTACTGTAAACATGCTTGTTTTGCAATTCCGAGGCAACTCTGAACCTCTTATGTACTTTTCTGATAATAGTTTTAACAAAATTCTTAATTGTGAACATTTTGCTTAATAAACTTTTTATGCTTTTTGTTTGCTTACTAAACATTTCTGCGTTATTTGTTTGCTTAGTAATGCATTATGTGCCCTTGTAATGCTCAGTTTTATCTTTTTTAATAAAATAATCATTCATGCAAGTTTTCATTACCTTTAGTTTGCTTCTGGCCCTTTTTTGCTCTTTTTTTTTTTATCTTCATCTTCACCTCATACCTCTGAAAAGCAGCCTCTGGAATCCTGGTTCTGACACCATGTTGTTCGTCCAGTCAGGATGAAACAGACAAACATGCGCGTGTTTTGTTCAAACAGCTTTATTATGTACAAACACATCAGGATTGAGGCAAATAACTTTAACTTAGATAAATTTATAAACAGACTGACTATTTCTCTCATACTTGTTCACTCTTTGGCTGCACTCTCTAAATGGCACTGAAGCTAGCATGTGCTGGCTATTTATATGCAGGTGCTGACCTTGGAAATGCTTCTTAAAGGTACAACACATACATATTCTACACTTGAAGTACTGAATATTGTAACAGACATAAAAGAACAGGAAGCGGTATCTTTAGAAAAGGATAAGAGTAAATCACATAGAAAAATGGAAATTGAGGAAACAATACATGCAGAAAAAAGTTTTGGAGACGGAATGAGGTTTAAGAAAAGGCAGGGATTGAATAATTTATGTACTGTTGCTTAGACTGTAGGATATATAACAATATATGTAATGTGTAATGCTTGTAAATGTGAACTTGTTAATAAGGTTTGATTACTTTTATACAAATCTAAGTTTCCCTATGCCACAAGTGATAATTCAATAAAGGTGTTTAAAAAAAGAAAAGAAAAAAGAAAGGCTACCACATCTGCTAATCCAATTATTGAGCAGAAATGCTCTAAATTCCTCCGCAGAAGGGGAAACATAAAAGCTCTTGGTCCTCCCTGAACATTTATCACTTCATTGGCAATATTCTAGACTCCATCTTGGAATGATTAGTTTGTTGCATTTTTTTATTTTAATTGCCCTAGATGATGCCTGGCGATGCACACTGATATCAACATCAGAAGGACCCACTGCCAAACTCCCCTCACTGCTGCAAACTTCCCTTTATTATCTTGCATTTGGAATAAAGTTCTGAATCCTAACTCCTTATGAAGAAGCAGAAAGTACAGTTGTATAAGTAAACTTACAATAACAGTAGATGTTCGAATGATCACTGCTGCATCTGTATATGCTATATGGGTTTTATCCTACATACAGTACAGGATACAACAGCTGGCCTACTGTTAAAGTTTTCAGGGCACCTTCCTCATATCCAAACTGTCAGTCAGCTTCTCTCTTCCTTGCTTCCTTAAAATGGAAGATTCCAGTGAGCATGTATCCACATTTAATCAACTTATGGGGTTCTGTTTTATGCAATGCAATTATTCTGGGAACATGCTTGTTGGCATATGCAAAGACAATGGTTCTTTTTACTGGGTTCCACAATAAAAGCTTGATCATATTTACCTACTTTTTTGTCAGACCTTCCTCTTGCTACATTCAGGATTACCAAAGTCCTTAATGGACCTGATCCTTTGCATGTTAAACTAAAGAACTGCCTGGTCAGGTGTTGGGTGTCTCCACTGGGCAACTTCCTTTGACTTTACAAACCAGAGGAAAATCCCAATTAATGTTCCTGTCCTGTAGAGATTATGTTTTTCAGAACTTGTTCTAGTTGCAGCATAAAAAAAGAAATGATGTACTCACCATAACGTTCCATCTGTGTTGTTGCCTCTCATTTTCTGTTCAACCTATGGATTTCACATCTGAGCATCGGATCCAAATCAGCCGCATACCAAAAATCTAGGGTCCAACATCTGAGCTCCTCCCCTACTCATGATGCTCCTCTCCTTCAAATCCCTCAGATCGAGTTTGCTGCAGCATAGTATATCACACAATCATGATATAAATAAACAGGAAGGAAGTACTTATTGATAAAAGAAGTCATGTAGGGATACTTCAGGAGCTCAAAGGTAGAAGAGAATTATCTTTCCAAAATTTTCCGTTAGGTAATTCAAAAGACAGGGCGGTGGAGGGAGGGGAAGGCTGAAGAGCAAATGAGAGGCAACAATACAGATGGAACGTTATGGTGAATGCTTAACTTCTTTATCTGATGTTGTTGCCTTAATTTTCTCTTCAACCTATGGGACAGAGTTCCCAACTACAGAAAGAACGTGGACGGCACTCAGGGAAGGATATTCCAGAGCACAGAAAACCCAAAGGATGCCCTGTTCTTAGAAATAATGTCCAGTTTGTAATAAAAAATAAAGGTATGATGATTTGACCCAGTAGCATCTACACAATTTTCACCAATAGGAAGTTTCGATCAGAAGGCTGAAGAGGTAGAAACAGATCTAGTAGAATTGGCCTTAATGTGGCAAGGTAAGGGGATGCCCTTAGTGGAATACACAAGTTTAATACAACTAGTTATCCAATGAGCTAGGGTAGACTTGGAAACTGGTTTACCCAACCTGGACTTGGAAAAGGATATAAAGAGTTGGTCAGATTTCCTAAAGGTTTTGGTTCTACCTAAATACAAATGGAGTTGTCTATGCACATCCAACTTATGAAGCAGATAATCTCCCTTATTTTGAAATTTAGGGAAGAAAACAGGCAGATTGGTGACTTGGTTTATGTTGGCCTCAGAAGCGACCTTGGGCAAAAAAAAAAGGGCTAGTACACAAACTAACTCTGTCCTTATGAAAAATCAGATATGAGGGCTTGCAAGATAAAGCCTGTAACTCAGATACTCTCTTGAAGTAATAGCCACCAAGAAAATGGTTTTCCAAGTCAGAAACTTTAAATCTACCTTAGCTGAAGGTTCGAAGGGGGTAAAACTGAAGCCTATAAAACCAAGGTGAGGTCCCAGGGAAGTGCAAGGTCCTTAACACGAAGATATAGGAGAAAAGTACCTTTCAAGAAGGCCTTGCACAATTTAGATGACGCTAGAGAGAAAAAAATTTCCCCCACGTGAAAACTGGAAATGGCCGCCAGTTGCACTTTCACGTTGAAAAACTAGCCCTGTTGCTAAGAAGATATGCCAAGAAGTCCAACACAGCTGAAACCGGAGCAGAAAAAGGATCTAGATTGTTCTGATGAGCCCAGATGGAGAACAACTTCCGCTTAGTGTTGTATAGCTTCCTCGTGGACGGTTTGTGTGCCGCAATCAAAATTTTACTGACTGAGGAAAAAGCTCGGGAGTTCTGGCCATCATTGGAAGTGCAGCAACCAAACGGTCAGCTTCAAGTTAAGAAGATCCAGATGAGAGTGTCATGATGGATTGGACAACAGGTCTGGAGAGGCATCCAGAGTCCAAGGTGGACAAACTAGGTGAGATCAAAGGAAGGGGGGAACCAAACTTGACAGGGCCAAAAGGGGGCAATGAGGATGACTTGGCACTTCAACCTCTGAGCTTTCTGCAGAAACTGGGGAATGAGTGGAATGAGCAGAAGAGGAGGATAGGTGTAGAGCAGACCGGGGGCCAAGCATGGACTACAGCATCTCTCAGTGACTGTCCCTGAGGAGGGATCAGGGCAAAAAAAACTTGCTGCACTTTGTGTTGGAAGTAGGTGCGAACAGATAGCAGTAAGGTTTACCCCATCACTGGGAAGATCATATTTGCCACTGAAGGATTGAGAGACCACTCGTGAGGCATCAGAATGGTCCTGCTGAGCCTGTCCTCCAGGATGTTCGACTTCCCCAGAATATGTTTTTCTGCGAGAAAATGGTTGGAAGAGATCGCCCACTGCCACAATCTCATGGCCTCTCAACCCAAGGGGTAAGACCTGGTTCCTCCTTGCTTGTCGATGTACCAGACCACTGATGTGTTGACTGTCTGAATAGGAGTAGTTCCCATTGGAAGACAGGAATGAAGGGCTTGCAACACAAGAAGCACCGCTCTCATCTCCAGAATGTCTATATGCAAATTGGTCTCTAGAGTGACCACGTGCCTTGGACCATTTTTCCCAGATAATGCCCTCCACCTGATATGGAACACGTCTTTGGTCACAGTGGCCGTGGGAGGATGAACAGGCAGCCCTGTAGAAGATCAGTGGATTGGATTCAACAAATATGAGACTGTTTGCAACTTCATAAAATCCTGACTGGGTAGTTTAATGGGTATTGTAGGACAGACCATTGTATGGCTAAGGTCCACTGAAGTACTCTCATGTGAAGGTGGGCTAACGGCACCACAGTGATTGTGGTTGCCATTGACCCCAAAGCCCTTAGGACAAGACTTGCTTGGGTGGAAGGAATGTTCATTATGTGTTTGACATGAGCTCTCTGGTTGGAAATTCTGTCTGGAGGTAGAAAGGCTAGAGATTGAATGGTGTCCAAATGTGCTCTGATGAAGTCTATGACTTGAACCAGGTGAAAATTAGACTTTTTTAGATTGAGAGAAATGCCCAAGGTTGAGGCTAGATGGAATAGGTATTCTCTGTCTTCTAGAAGTTGATGCCTGGTAGGAACAGTTAGGAGCCAATCGTCTAGGTAAGGAAACACCTGGAATCCTTGCAGTCTCAGGTGAGTTGCTATGACTGCTATACATTTGGTGAACACCCTGGGGGCTGTGGTGAGACTGAAGGGCAGTGCTCTGAACTGACAGAGATTGGCTCCCAGCCTTAAGTGGAGATACATTTTGGAGCATCTGTTCATCTTGATGTGATAGTACGCTTCCTGAAAATCTATACAGCACATCCAGTCGTCCTTCTACAGGAAGGGCAGAATGGACTATACTGTGACCATTTGGAGTTTTGAGTTGGCAACTAACTTGTTTACTGAGTTGAGACACAGAATGGGGCAGGGGTCCCCCGTCTTTTTGGGCACTAAAAAGAATCTGGAGTAAATGCCTGATCCAAACTGGTCGGGGGAACACTTTACATTACTCTTTTTGAGTGCAGCTTTGAAATCTCCAACGCTGCAGCCTCCCGCTGATTGGGTGGAACACTGGGAAGGATTTTGTTTGGTGAGGGTTTTTGGAAAAAGGGTATAGAATAGTCTTGGGATATAATTTTCAACACCCAATGATCTTTTCTGATGGCTTCCCAGGCTGTTGGGTGTACAGACAAACGTCCCCCCATTGCCTCCAGAGTCGAGCAAGCATTCCCTCAGGATCACTGATTGAATCTGTCCGAGAAACAATCTCAAGACCATTGGTTCACTGGCCACCCTCTGCCACATGGGAGGCATCTGTCATTATAACCATTTCCCCCTCTGCCTCTGGGAGAAAGGTCCCTTTCTGAATCCTGAAAAGGACCTTGAGATTTACGGAACCACAACTTCTTACTTCCACCCTGGTTCCTGGAAAAGGTCTGTTGTAGGGTAGAGAAATGCATCCCAATGGCAGACAAGGTCTTTCCATCCTTTTCACTTTGGGAGAGTGTGTCCTTAACTGTTGGACCTAAAAGTGTTGATCCATCGAAGGGAGCGCTGACGAAAGATGACTTATAGGGTTCTGAAAAAATCACACAGCCACATCAGGTGGGGTGTCTGGTGGTCATGCCTGATCTGGCCGGCCGTGAGACACCTTCTGCAGCATGAGAGATCAACTTCATGGACGTGTTAGACAAAGACTGGAAGATGGCCATTCTTGAGGAAAAGGTCTTCTGTTCCCCGGCAGACATGGACCCTGGGACAAAACTAGAGAGTTCCTTAACCAAGTCCCTCTGTAGCCTGGTTACGTGTGCCAAGTAGTTCAGCTCCCACAATGCTAAGGTAGCTGAAGCATAAACTCACTTTCTGAACCTGTCTAAAGCTCTAGACTCCCTGTAAAGGGGGGTGGACAGTGGAGCTCTGCTGAGTCAGCTCCTTTTTGGTGGCAGCTGCAACCACCATGGCATCAATGGGAATTATATTGGAAACAGGAACAATGAATCCCACACAAGTACGTCAAAGTGCACGGCCCAACCAAAGCATGTAGATACAAAAAAAACAAACAGGCCAGCACTAAATAACCAAAGGGAGAGCTTGGGATTCAGTTCAGTTTGACTCTTGTAAAGACCTATTTATTAAGTTAACTAATGAGATGAAAGAAATGAGAATTCAGATTTGGCATCTTAGATTATTCAAGGCATATTCAAACAATGACATTACCCCATGAGGCTTGAGAGTTAGGACACAACCATTTGTTAAGGGGTTGATGAAACTTTATTAACTCAATGGCAACAAGTACAACATTCTTCTTCTATGAGTGTTGTTAAGATTTTGATAGAATTCTATGAACGTAGAATTATATCTTTGACTGGGGGTATAGGGGAATTATGCACTAAATTTCAAGAATATAAAGATCATGATATGTATTCAGAACAGGTCTCTTTACATTCAGGATGCTTGATACAATTAGAACAGGATTTGAAATCCAAAATGATTACAAAGTTTCAGAGAGATGTTAGGGACTATTCTACAGGGAAGCCATTTGTACTTAAGAAAACAGTCCAGTTTACTAATAATAAATCAGGCCCATCCCAGCCTAATTTTAAAAGAAAAAGAAAGATCTATATTAAAAAATACCAAATCTACATCAGACACATCAGGGGATGAATTTTCCTCCAATACAGATAGTGAAGGAACAGTCTTACACAGTTCTCCACATGTCAAAAAGGGTAATGTTGGTTTCCCTTTAGGAGATCCAGGCGGGGAGGGAGGAAACATACAGGAAACAGAAACAAGTTTGGAAGCCATGTTGGCAGTGTTAACACGCAAGTAAATGATTGCTTGAATGTTTACAATATTTCATCCTTGGAACTCACACAAGTAGACCAGAAATTGTTGAATAAAGGTATGGGTTTTGTCCCGAAGTTCATGGTGTCAGAATTTTCTTTTGCACAAGACGTTATTAGTTTTTGCCGCAAATTAAATTTAAAACTATATTTTGCAGATTCTGAGCCATATATTGAGAATTTACATAATTTTACGTTCAGGACTTCTACTTTTGTACCGCCCATGAACAAAAAATAGAAGTTATGTTCTTACCATAACGTTCCATGTTAGTTGTCTTCTTCTCGCCTTCTTCTTGCTGGATGGGTTTGGAGCCGACCTCGGCTCCGACTCGGCCACTCTAAAAGCTCGAGAGTTGGTTCCACCGGCTCGAGGCTTCCCTTATATCCCACAATGCTAGGCGTGAGTTACCTCAGATCTCGTTTGTAAGCTAGGCCCAGATTATATCAGTAGCAGAATAACTAGAAACAAAGTCCACCTCTATAAACAAGGGAGAAGAGAAGGGTGACCTACATCCTGATCCAGGAAAATATGCACCGCAGAGCATATACCTAAAGTAAAGAGGTGGTAGAAAGAGAGGTCACAATCAAAACTCCTCTAGGTCTGTCCAGGCCAGGGGGAAGGAGGGTGGGACGCAAGAAGAAGGCGAGAAGAAGACAACTAACATGGAACGTTATGGTAAGAACATAACTTCTATATGTTAAGTTGTCTATCTCGCCTTCATTCTTGCTGGATGGGACCGCGTCCCTAGCACCTTGTCCCGGGTGGCCTAACGGAACAGACTCCTGAGAACAGTGGAACCAAAGTTAGCTCTATGCCTAGAAGCTAAATCCAACTTATAATGAGAAATGAAAGTGTGAGGAGTAGCCCAAGTAGCCGCTGCACAAATGGTGTCAATAGGCAGTCTGTCTTGAAAGGCTATAGAAGTAGCCAAAGCTCTGGTGGAATGAGCTTTAGATTTGCTAGGCAGCTTTTGGTGTCTAATTTCATAAACAAGGGAAATCAGAGATGTTAGCCATCTAGATAATGATACCTTTGAAACTGAAAGTCCCTTTCTGCCTTCTGCATAAGAGACAAACAGCTGGTCAGATTTTCTGAATTGTTTGGTTCTATCCAAATAGTACCTTAACTGATGATGAACATCTAGCCAATGCAATTTTTGTTCAGACCTGTTAGAAAATTCTGGAAAAAACACAGGGAGGTCAATGCTTTGATTTAGGTTAGACGCCGAGGCTATCTTAGGTAAAAATGACGGGTTGGTTCGTAAAGATACCCTGTCCTTATGGAAAAACAAATAAGGAGGTCGACAGCTGAGTGCATGAAGTTCTGAAACTATTCTAGCTGAAGTAATAGCTACCAGAAAGAGAGTTTTCCATGATAGCAATTTTAAAGAACAGGAGGCTGCAAGTTCGAAAGGGGGAAGAATCAAAGAACTAAGAATTAAATTTAGGTCCCAAGGAGGAGGAGGATTTCTTATAGGAGGTCTGAGTAGAAAAACTCCCTTCAAAAAAGCTTTGCAAAGCTTGTGGGACATTATGGCAGACTCTGAAATGCCCACATGAAAGTTAGAAATAGCTGCCAATTGAACTTTAAGAGTCGAAGGAGATGAACCTGCATGGAAGAGTTCAGCTAGAAAATCAAGGACCATTTGGATGGGAGCAGTGAAAGGATTTACGTCCCTGCCTTGAGCCCAATAGGCGAAACGTTTCCACTTACTCGAATAAATCTTCGGTGGAAGATTTATGAGAAGCTATCAAAATATCTCGAACAGAGTGAGATATTTGAGGAAGCCTGGCTAAGGTTGGAATTGGAGGAACCAAGCAGTGAGGTTCAGAGAGGGAAGGGAGCGATGAAACTGACCCGACTGATGGATCAAAAGATCTGGAAGTAGGTCCAGATGCCAAGGTCGCTCCATCAGAAAATGATGTAGAAAGGGGAACCAAACCTGTCGAGGCCAGTAAGGAGCAATGAGGATCAACGAGGCCTTCTGAGCGATAGCTTTCTGTATCACTTGAGAGATTAGTGGGAAGGGAGGAAATGCATACAGAAGTCCCCGGGGCCAAACTTGGACTAGAGCGTCTCTGCTGGGCTGGCCTGGTAAAGGGAATAGGGTGAAATAGTCTCTGCACTTGCTGTTTTGGGGAGTAGCAAAAAGGTCGCAGCAAGGCTGACCCCACTTGAGAAAAATTTCTCTCACAACAAAGTCTTTCAGAGACCACTCGTGAGGCATGAGGATAGCTCTGCTCAACTTGTCCGCGATTTGATTGGACTTCCCGGGGATGTGCGTTGCTATCAGAAACCGCTGAGAAGAAATCGCCCATTGCCACAGTCTGAGTGCTTCTCGACACAGGGGGTAGGACCTGGTTCCGCCTTGTTTGTTGATATACCACACTACAGACATATTGTCCGTCTAGATTGCTATCGTTCCCAAGGGAAGAGAGTCTTGAAGGGCTTGCAACGCTAAAAGCACTGCTCTCATCTCTAGAACATTTATGTGCAAGTGGCATTCGTCTGGTTGCCATGTGCCCTGGACAGTTCTGCCCTGATAATGCCCCCCCCCCACCCGATCAGGGAGGCATCCGTTGTCAGAGTAGCAACCGGAGGGGGAGGAACAAAGGGTCTTCCCAAGAAGAGCTGAGGGGAAGACATCCACCACAGAAGATGATTCCTGCATGTTTGCGTGATCATAATGGTGTGGGACATCGGAAGTTGCTGGTATGACCATTGTGTGAAGAGCATCCATTGAAGGATTCTCATGTGGAATCTGGCTAATGGAAGCAAAGGTATGGCAGCCGCCATAATTCCCAATACTTTCAGAACTAACCTGGCTTTGACTCTGTTGCTGCTGAAGATGAGCGAGACCAGTTTTTGTATGTCTGTTATTCTCTGATCTGTTAACCTCGCAGACATGTTGACTGTGTCTAGAATTGCGCCTATGAAGGTAATAACACGACAAGGCGACAAAACAGACTTTTCGCAATTTATTGAAATGCCTAAGTTTTGACAAGTGCGAAAGGTGTAGTCCCTGGCCCTTAGAAGAAGATGCTTGGTGGGAGCTGTGAGGAGCCAGTCGTCCAAATATGGAAACACCTGGAATCCTTGACGTCTCAGGTGAGAAGCTACCACTGCCATGCATTTGGTAAACACCCGGGGGGCAGTGGTGAGTCCAAAGGGCAGGGCTCTGAATTGAAAATGACTGGTTCCCAGCCTGAAGCGGAGAAATCTTCTGGAGCGTCTGTTCATTTTTATATGATAGTACGCATCCTGAAGGTCTATAGAGCACATCCAGTTTTTTCTTCCCAATAGGGGAAGGATGGACTGTAGCGTGACCATCCGAAATCGTGTTTTCTTGACTGACTTGTTCAAGATACTCAGATCCAAAATTGGTCTCTAGTCCCCTGTTTTTTTTTGGAACTAAAAAAAACCTGGAGTAGATTCCGGATCCTTGCTGGTCTGCTGGAACTGGTTGAATTGCTCTTTTTGCAAGCAGCTTTGAAACTTCCAAAGCTGCAAGATCCCTTTGAGCGGGTGGAACATCTGGAAGGGATTTTTTTGATCGGTTTGGAATGCAAACGAAGGGAATGGAATAGCCTTCGGAAATGATGGACTGTACCCACTTGACTCGAGCTACGGATAGCCAGGCTTCTGGGTACAGTGACAATCTTCCCCCGACTGCCTCCGAAGGCGGACAGTCGGGCAACACCTCAGGGATGCTGAAAGGCTTATCGGAGAAAGTTTCTCGATTGCCCTGGTTCTGCGGACCCCCCCTGCCTCTAGGGCGACGTCTACCATTGTTGTTCCCCCCTCTGCCTCTGGCGGGGAACCGACTCTGTGCGTCAGGCGAAGCCCCTTGAGATTGTTTATGGAACCACATTTTTCCACTTTTCTGGCCTTTGGGGTAAGGCCTAGAAGGAGTAGAAAAACGGACTCCGACGGCAGAAAGAGTCTTGCCATCAGTCTCGCACCTAGTCAAGGTTTCTTTCACTTGAGGACCAAAAAGAGATGATCCATCAAACGGGAATTAGTGAACGACGTTTTAAAGGGGTCCGCAAAGTTGCATAACCGCATCCAGGCATGCCTACGTAAGGCCACTCCTGTCCCTGCGGCCCTGCTCGCTCCATCAGCCGCATACGAAAGGAGGCGCATGGAGGAGTTAGCTATGGAGTTCAGGGTAGCCAGCTGAGTGTTCATCTTGTCTTGAAAACCCGCAGCTGTAGGATCCTTCAACATATCACTCGCTTCTTTGATCAAGTCTCTTTGAAGACGAGTATAATGGCATAGGTAGTTCAGCGAACGCATTGCAAAGGTCGCTGACGAGAACATCCGCTTCCCGTACCTGTCCATAGACCTAGATTCCTTGTTAGGTGGATGGACAGGCACTGAAGGATCAGCTAGTTCCTTCTTAGTGGCAGCAGCAACCACCATAGCATCCACAGAAACTCCTTTTGTCAGAAATTGTTTATCTGCTGGTGCCGTGATAAATTTTGAGGGTCTCCTGGGAGTGGGGTCCACTGAATCAGGAGCCGTCCATGCCTTTTTTGCTACCACCTGCATGAGGGGGTCAAAGGGGGGAGACACCCAGGAGGTGGAAGGGCGAGAGCCAAACGCCTCAAGGTACACAGATTCATCCTCCGAAGGGTTGAGGGCTGGCCAATTTCCCTCTGCTTGAGGATTTCTAGAATGTCTGCAAATGAGACATCTTCAGAAGGGGAACGGGGAACCCTCGAATCCTCTAAATCTGTGTCAGAGGTGACGGACTCAGGTGAGTCTATGTGTTTCCTCTTACACTTTCTCTTCCGAGGGGCTCTTCTGCCAAATCAGGAGAGGCCTCGAAGAGGATGAGATCCCCACAGGGGATTCCTGAGGAGCTGGCTCTCTGCGGTCTGGGATGAGGGAGTGAGTCAACTTGACCTGAGGCACCAAGAGGGAGGGCGGACGGAGCCGACTGTGGAGTTGAACCAGGTTCCAACACACTCCGCATGACCTTGAACGCACCCCTGTCAGGCAGAGCCAGAGGTCCCCGCCCGAAAGCTAAAACCTCCCTCTGCACCGACAGTGATGGCTCCGAGGCCGATGTCGGAGCCGAACTCACCAGCGCCGAAGCTCCGAGAGGAGAGCGGGGTCGGACAAGGGTCCGATGCCACTCACCCCTCGGAGCCGACGAGGGAAGTCCGGCGCCGAGATTCTTCTAAGGAAGAAATCGGAGCCGACGATGGAGCCGAAGACATCTGTATCGGCTCCGACGCTACCACAGTCTCGGTTCCGAAACGCCCCGGCTCCGAGCTCAACGGAGTTGGAGGAGGAACATAATGGGGGACAGGGTCAGGCATCGACTGATGAGTCGGGCTCTGAAGCATTTGGGCCAGTGCCTCGGACTTAAGAAGTCGACTCACTACCCTCTGAAGGTCATGGTCCGAAAGCCTCGATGACCTAGAGGAATGAGATCTATGGCTCCGTTCAGACAGCAAGGGAGATGCTGGAGCCGAATGAACGGAGCCAAGGGACGGTGACCTGGACCTCTTTCTAGATGTCAGTTCCGAAGGTCTAGTCGGAACCGACAAAGGAATTTCAATACCTCGGCCCCAGCGGGAGCCGAGGAAACCACAGAAACTGCAGTCTGAGACTCATCGGCTCCAGCCGGAGCCGATGTAGACGGAGGTTTCGAAGCCTTAGGCCTCGGCTCAGAAGCTGGAGCCGAGGACCTAGAAGCCTTGGAGGGTTTTCCAAAGGAACAGTAAGGGAACCCTCAGGCTTAAGTAAACCTCTCAAAATAAGTTTATTTTTTTTCCTGCAGGACTCTGGGGCTGAAGCCATGGCATACAGCACAAGAGTCCTGCAGGTGTAAAGGTCCCAGGCAGTAGACACAAGAAGTGTGACCGTCTGTCAGAGACATTTTCTGACAGCACGAGTCACACTTCTTGAAGCCTGAGACCTTTGAGTCTTTAGACATTATTGAAGAAGTGTAACCACACACACACAGTCAAACACACTGATTACACCCTATACAAGTTTAACTCAAAAATTAAAACTGACTATCAAAGTTTTTAAATTCCTGAGAAAAACACACACACACCACTAGGGGATGGAAAAGGCCCGAAGGCCCGAGGGAAGAACTTATAAGTTCTTTGTGGAAAAGGGGATAATAGAAGAGAAAAAGGGACAAAATCCACTAAACTAAGGGAAATAAGTGTTAAGAATTAAACTAAAGGGGTTTAAGTAGACTAAAATTACTCTACAATAACTCACCAAGAAGCCGGTAGAAACCAAACACCTCGATCGCTGTAGCGGCAAACGAGACCTGAGGTAACTCACGCCTAGCATTGTGGGATATAAGGGGAGCCTCGAGCCGGTGGAACCAACTCTCGAGCTTTTAGAGTGGCCGAGTCGGAGCCGAGGTCGGCTCCGAACCCATCCAGCAAGAATGAAGGCGAGATAGACAACTTAACATTGTAGCTATTTTTCAAAATTTGGTGTTGAAAGAGTTACATTTTTCTAATGCTAAAAATGTAGAACATTATCAGGACAATATTACTAGGGAGTAACGCATGGCTCTACGTAGTTTGAGCAAGAATAAGGATGTAGTTATTAACCAGCTGGATAAAGGGGGAGCAGTGGTCATCCAGGATTGGCATATGTATCATAATGAAGCTATTTGTCAATTTTCAGATCAACAATATTACCAACGTATGGATTTGGATCCTACTAATATTTTCAAAGCTGAAACTGACAATTTTTTTAAACTCTGGCTTGTGAAGAAAGCATTACATCCAAGCATGATAAATATCATCTCACGGTGGTGAATCCTGCTAAACAAATTTTTTTATATGCTACCCAAAATAAATAAAAACTATGAAAAACCTCCAGGTAGACCCATAGTGTTGGGGCGAGGTTCCTTAACGGAACCCCTATCTGAATATTTGACTAAATATTTGAAACTATTATTGACACGTTAGAGTGCGGATTCAAGATATCACACAATTTTTGAATATCATAAACAATATACAGTTGGAAAAGGGTTGGTTATTGTGCACTTTAGATGTTAGTGCACTTTATACAAATATTCCACACTGGGCTGGTTTACTAGCGCTGGATTTTTGGCTTTCTAAAGTCTCCCTTTATCTGCCTGGATTTAAAACATTTCTTTTGTGCTCAACAGAGCATGTGCTTAACAAAAATGTTTTTTTATTTTGATAATGTTTGCTATTTACAACTGAAGGGTACTGCCATGGGAGTGTCTTTCGCTCTCATTTATGCAGATCTGTTCATGGGCTATTTTGAACATCATTTAATTTATGATATCAATCATAATTTATTTCTAGGGGAGATAAGTATTTGGCATCATTATTTAGATGATTGTTGGCTAATATGGAGGTCAGATGAGCAATATTTATTTGAGTTCATTGAGTGTCTCAATGAAAACAAATGGGGGATTCAATTTACATTGAATTACCATCGAGAGAGTGTGCCTTTTCTAGACATGGAAGTCAAAGTATTAGAAGATGGTACATTGAGCAGTAATGTTTACAGGAAATATCCACAGTTTAACAATTTGTTATATGCCTCCAGTTGTCACTCTCCCCATGTTATTAAGAACATCCCCAAGTCTCAATTCTTAAGATTAAAAAGAATATGTTCTACTACGGAGAATTATAATCTTCAGGCATGTGATATGGCCCATAGATTTTATGATCAAGGCTATCGTAACTATGATGTTAACCTAGCCAGCAAGAAGGTCCTGAAGTTAACAGGCAACAGACTCTTTCATATAGAGACAAAAGTTCAAAATCTGATTCTCATCTTAGATTCATTAAGGAATTTGGGGCCAATACCAGACACTTACAAGCTATTATACACAAACATTGGGATATTTTATATATGGAGGATAGATTAGTTCAGATTTTGCCACTTAGATGCAGGTTTGGATACAGAAGGGGAAAAACATGGGGGCTGGTTTAACCATTATAAAAAGAGTAATCAGGTGGCACATAATAGTTTACAAACTACATTAAAAGGAGGCCCAGTAATGGGCAGTTTTCCATGTGGACACTGCAGGTTTTGCAGTATGGTCCCTAAACAAAGCTCATTCACTTCCTTTAACTGTCCTAAAGTATATGATATAAGAGTTTTTGGAAATTGTAGTAGTGACTGGGTGATTTATTTGGTAAATTGTACCTGTCCTGACTTTTATGTCGGGCAGACTTCTCACACATTCAAACTTAGAATATCAGAATATATGAGTGACATTAAATGCCATAGAAACACAAATGCTCTATATAAACATCAAGTATTACATCCTTCTGCTAGGTTTAGGTTCACAGTTATAGACAGAATATATAAACCAAAAACTTCTTTAGAAAATCTACATTCTCTTTTAGATTACAAGGAAAGAAGGTGGATAATTACATTAGGTGGCTTATTTTCTCCAGGACTCAATGAACAATTGTGATTGGATAATTATGTGATGCATTATTGGGCTGTTTTATATATATATATGGTTCCCATTCAGAAGCCTGAAACATCATAAGCCTGAAAATCAAAATCCTGAAACCAAAAGCCTGAAAATTCAGAATCCTGAAAACTCAAAATCCTGAAAGCCCAAAATCCTGAAAGACCAAAATCCTGAAACTCAAAATCCTGAAAACACAAAATAGACATACTGATGTCATTGTGGCTTTGCTATTGTTAGCCCTGTGGTGTTAGGTCATGCGTTGGGGTCAGGTAAGTGTGTTGGTTTTATTTTAGGTTAGGGTTTAAGTGAGTTAGGGTTAGGGCGCAGGTTAGGCATGTATGCAATAGTGACAAATATTGGGGTTAGGGGAGGTTTAAGTGAGTTAGGTTTAGGGCGCGGGTCAGGTGAGTGTGCAATAGTGACGGGCCTTAGGGTTAGGGTTAGGGTCAGGGTCAGTTGGTAGATATTAGTGTCTGTATAGTGACATATTAGCATTATTTGTGTTTTCAGGATTTTGAGTTTCAGGATTTTGGTCTTTCAGGATTTTGGGCTTTCAGGATTTTGAGTTTTCAGGATTCTGAATTTTCAGGCTTTTGGTTTCAGGATTTTGATTTTCAGGCTTATGATGTTTCAGGCTTCTGAATGGGAACCATATATATATATATATATATATATATATATATATATATATATATATATTGATTGTAACACTAATTGCTAGATAGCACTGATGAAGGCTTTATGTTGAAACTGGTATGCCTTGTCACCCTTTGGGTGTCAGTATTTTTGTAAAGGAGACATCCTCAGGTAGTGATCAGGGGGGGCCTTCCCCTTCACCGAAATTGGTGTCCTCTGTGAGGTATTCCAAAGGGGAATCCAAATGTCTCCTTTTGCACTGGTGATTCTGAGGGACCTCCTAGGTGGTGCTCTGGGGAGGTATCAGAAGACTCTAGGGGTTCCAAATGGGAAAGAGACTGAAAGTCCTTTTGCGTAGGCTGTCCCGGGGGGGACAAGGTAGATGTCTCAGGCACAAAAGCTTCTGGAAGGGGACTAGGGTCCAAAGCAAGTAGAGTCAAGCCTCTTTTGGGTACGAGAGAACCCTCTCCACTACCTCGAATGCCAAGGGAAATCAGGACACTGTAGGTGCCCTTGATGGAGCCAAAACTGTCAACGGGGAAGCTTCACGAACCCCAACCGCCCCCAGATTTGAGTGGGGAGTCAGAGCCAAGCTTTCAAACACTGAAGCCCCAAGAGGAACAGACAGCTCAGAAAATTTTGTAGCCGAAGTTAACCCCTTGGAACCGACGCCAAAGCTATGGCTCCAAGAATCGATTGGCTCTGATACAGTCAGTGTCAAGCAAGTCAGGGAGACCGTCAGAGTCTAGGTAGCTGTACCTGTCGGCTCCAACATCTCAGCTCCAGGAAGGTCAGGACCCGATAACTCCAAAATTCAGGGTCGGATTGGAGAAGAGAGATAGAGGTGAAGGTAGGAATATTGCTTGCAGAACCAGGCGGAGACGGTGTAGGCGAGATCCCCACATGAATTTGTGCCTTGAGAAATTTGACCATCATGCTTAGGAAAGGCTTCGGGAGGACCTAATGGAAGAAGCTACAGAAGCAGGCCTGGAAGATGGCCTGGGCTGCTGCAGGACAGGGGACTTGGGTCTGGTTGTCACCAGTTCTGGGGAGAAGCTTCTGCTCCGGAGTGGAGGGGAGGCCTGAATGATAACAAGAGCCGAAGTGGTCGACTCTGAGGATCTGAATGTTTTGGTGAGAGGTTCCCCAACATGACAGGATCTACTGAGGATTTCTTCCACTCTTCATGTTTTTAGCGGGGGGGGGGGGTTGAGCCCCTGAAGTAGATGGGTTGTCTGAGGAAGAAGAACTAGGAAGGAGTCCTTTCAAAATCACTTGTTGCGCCTATCCATTAGCGCCCACTGATTAAAGCCAGCACAGACAGAACAAGCAGAATCCAGGTGAGCCACCCCAAGACAAAGCACACATTCTGAGTGCACATGCGAAGGTGGGAGTTTTTGCCCACAAGTGCTGCACTTCTTAAACCTTGCAGGTTTAGAATCAGCCATGCTGAGAAGAAGAAAAACAGCAAGCATGGCAAAAAAAAAAAAAACAGACACACACACACACACACACACACACACACACACACACACACACACACACACACACACACCAAGATAAAGTTAGCTGGAGTTAAAGAGTTAAGATTAAATTTAAAGTTCTACAGAACACGTAGCTTTTTTTTTTTTATCTATAAGCCGGTAGGAAAAAAATGGTAGGGAAGGGATGGAAAGAGAGAGACAAAAAAAAAAAACCCTCTTTCTTAGAAACTGCTATAAATGCTATATATTAGATCCCATCCTCAGATCAGATTCGGCTATGTCTTCCAGATCGTAGACGCTGAAACTCTTGAACTCCTCCCTTTACCCATAATGCCCTAGTCACCTTACATATCTCAGATCTAGTTTGCTGCCCACAGACCTACAGAGTAGTGGAGAATCAGGAAATAACTGAATCTGGGGCTCAAACAAAGGAACAACGGTTCCTCAAACTTCCTTCAATCTTTCCAAGATTAGAGCAAAGGAGGGGATTGATAGGAGGGAAGTTGAGGAAGAATGAAAATGGACAAGACAGATAGAATGTTATGGTGAGTACATAACTTTTTTATCTGATGTTGTCATTTTCATTTATTCCTCAACTGTTGGGACAGAGTCCCCAGCTACCTAAATCCTGGGAGGACTCTAAGGAAGGATATTCCTTAGCAAGGCTGAGCCAAAGACTGCTCTTCCCCTAGAGACCAGATCTAATTTGTAATGAGCAATAAATGTATGAAGATTATTAGCACAAATTGCAGCTGCACAAATATCATCTAAAGAATTTCTATACAAAAAGGCTGAAGAAGTTGCCACAGACCTGGTAGAATGGGATTTTGGTGGTTTTGGTAAAGGCAAACCCGCTTTTTCATAAACAAAGGTAATACAATCAGTCAACCATATGGCTAAAATTACATTAGAAACTGGTTTGCCTAATTTTGATTCAGAAAACTAAACAATTCTTTGGTTCTGTGAAGGTAAAAATGTAACTGTTTATGAACATCCAACAGATGTAAAAAGAAGTTATGTACCTGCCATAGCGTTCCATGTTAGTTGTCCTTCATCTCGCCTTCCTTCTTGCTGGATGGGTTCGGAGCCAATCCTCGGCTCTGACTCGGCCACTTACTATAGCTCAAGAGCTCTTTACTGGCTCAAGGCTGCCCCTTATCCCAGAATGCCCAGCGTCAGCTACCCAGATCCCATTTGAGATAGCTCACACTAGACATAATTATAGAAGATAATCCATTAATAAGCCTGGATATACAGTTAATTGTCATGGTTTACTTGGGAAGCAACTAATAACAAAACAAATTAGCCAGTGAAACCACTGAGAAACTCCTCTCAATCATCGTGGAAGGGGGAAGGAGGGAGAGATGCAAGAAGGAAGTCGAGTTGAAGAACTAACATGGAACATTATGGTAGGTACATAACTTCTTTATGTTAAATTGTGCAATCTTGCCTTCATTCTTGTTGGATGGGACAGCGTCCCTAGCACCTCAATCCTGGGTGGCTCATTGGAACAGACTCTTCAGAAACATGGAACCAAAGGAAGCCCTGCCCCTGGAGATCACATCTACTTTGTAATGAGAAATGAATGTATGAGGATCTGCCCAAGTAGCTGCTGCACAAATGGAATCTATGGGCAATCTAGATTAAAACGCTACCGAAGTAGCTACTGACCTGGTTGAATGACCTTTGAGTTTTGTTGGAAGATCTTTTTGTCGCAAATGGTAGGTATGGACTAAGGTGTCATAACCATTTTGACAATGTTACTTTAGAAACTGTAAGGCCTTGTTTGTTGTTAACAAATGAAAGGAACAACTGATCTGATTTTCTCATCTCTTTAGTTCTATGGAGATAGAAACACAGTTGTCTATGCACATCCAGTTGGTGTAATCTGTATTCTGCCTTGTTGGAATGATTAGGAAAAAAGACAGGAAGTTCAATGGATTGATTCAAATTGTGTTCTGAACAAACTTTAGGTAGAAAAGATGGGTTGGTTCTTAAAGAAACTCTGTACTTGTGAAAAACTAGGTACGGAGGGCGAACACATAGTGCACATCAAGTTCTGAAACACGTCTGGCAGAAGTAATAGCAACTAAGAAAAAGAGTTTTCCAAGAGAGAAATTTCAAGGAACATGATGCTGCTGGTTCAAAGGGTGGCAGTATCAAGGAGGCCAGAACCAAACTGAGATCCCAAGGTGGAAGGGGCTCTTTCACTGGGGGGGGGGGTCTAAGTAGAGATGTATGTCTCATGAAGGCCTTACAAAGTTTGTGAGACATTATGCTGAAGTTAGAAACTCCGACATGAAAATTTGAAATGGCAGCTAGTTGTACTCTGATGGTAGAAGCCGCTGCACCAGAATGAAACAGCTCTGCTAAGAAATCCAAAATCTCGTGTACAGGAGCTGTAGAAGGATCTAAATTCCTGGATTCTGCCCAGTAAGAGAATCTTTTCCATTTGCTAGCATAGACTTTCCTTGTATTAGGCTTATGGGAGGAAATAAGAAGTTATGTACCTACCATAACGTTCCATGTTAGTTGTCTTCTCTTGCCTTCTTTCTTGCTTGATGGGTTCGGAGCCGATCCTCGGCTCCGACTCGGCACTTGCTTTAGCTCGAGAACTCCTTTTACCAGCTCGAGGCAGCCCCATATCCCATGATGCAAGGCAGTAAGTACCCAGATCTCGTTTGTTGACAAAGGGCAATAACACCAAGCATAAAATACTTCCCAAAGGAAGAAGAAACTTACAGATGGAAAAAGGACCAGGTCTGAATGGTCTTTAGCATAATAGTTTCTTATACAAGGTCTGTCCAGGCCAGCGGGAAGGAGGGAGGGTCGCTAAGAAAGAAGGCGAGAGAAGACAACTAACATGGAACGTTATGGTAGGTACATAACTTCTTAATGTTAAGTTGTCAATCTCGCCTTCATTCTTGCTTGATGGGACCGCGTCCCTAGCACCTCTATCCTGGGTGGCTCAATGGAACAAACTCTTGAGGACTGTAGAGCCAAAACTGGCTCTGTCCCTGGAGGCCAAGTCCAATTTGTAATGGGAAACAAAAGTGTGAGGAGTGGCCCAAGTGGCCGCTGCACAAATAGTGTCCAAAGGCAGTCTAGCTTGAAAAGCTGTAGAAGTAGCTAAACTCCTAGTTGAATGTGCTTTAGGTTTTGAGCACAGCTGTTTTCCCCTGATCGTATAAATTTCAGTGATGACCGAAGAAAGCCATCTGGACAAAGTCACTTTAGAAACAGGAAGGCCTTTTTATTATCCGCATAGGAAACAAAAAGTTGATCAGATTTTCTAAATCTTTTTGTTCTGTCCAAGTAATATCTAAGCTGACGGTGGACATCAAGATAATGTAGCTTTTGTTCAGCTCTATCTGAATAGTTAGGAAAAATACAGGAGATCAATGGATTGATTCAGATTGTTTTTGAAGCGACCTTAGGTAAAAAGGATGGATTAGTTCTCAAAGATACTCTGTCTTTGTGAAAAATCAAATAGGGGGGTCGAACCGAAAGAGCATGAAGTTCAGACACCCTCCTGGCAGATGTAATAGCCACTAGGAATAAAGTTTTCGTTTTCCAAGAAAGATATTTCAGGGAACAAGAAACAGCTGGCTCGAAGGGGGGAAGAATCAAGGATGTCAGCACTAAATTTAGATCCCACTGAGGAGGAGGATTCCTGATTGGAGGCTTTAGTAGGAAAATTCCTTTCAAGAAGGCCCTGCAGAGCCTATGGGACATAATATTATGATCTGCTATCCCGACATGGAAATTAGAAATAGCAGCCAATTGAACTCTGACTGTGGAAGAAGAGGAGCCTGCATGAAAAATCTCTGCTAAGAAGTCCAGAACTGCCTGAACAGGGGCAGTAAAAGGATCAATATTTTGGGCCTTAGCCCAATAAGAGAAACGTTTCCATTTGCTTGTGTAAATCCTCCTGGTAGAGGATTTTAGTGAAGCTACAATGATGTCTCTAACTGGGTTAGAGATCAAAGGAAGCCTGGCTAAGGAAGGAAGTGGAGCAACCATGCTGTGAGGTTGAGAGAAGGGATTGACCGGTGCAGCTGACCGGATTGGTGAATCAGTAGATCTGGCACTGGGTCCAGATGCCACGGCTGCACCAAAAGGTGATGATGGAGGAACGGGAACCAAACTTGTCGAGGCCAGTAAGGGGCAATGAGAATCAATTTGGCTCTCAAAGCGGTAGCTTTCTGGATCACCTGAGGGATCAGAGGAAATGGAGGGAAGGCATAAAGAAGTCCCTGGGGCCAATCCTGGGTCAGAGCGTCTCTGGGGGGATGGCCTGATAGAGGGAAGAGGCTGAAGAAGTCTGGACATTTGCTGTTTTGGGGAGTAGCAAAAGATCGCAACATGGACGACCCCATTCCAGAAAAATCTCTTCCGCTATGGATTGCTTGAGAGACCACTCGTGAGGCATGAGAATAGCTCTGCTCAATCTGTCCGCTATAATGTTGGTTTTCCCAGGGATATGCGTTGCTACCAGAAACCGATGAGAGGAGATCACCCATTGCCATAGTCTGAGCGCTTCTCGACACAAGGGGTAGGACTTGGTTCCGCCCTGTTTGTTGATATACCAAACTACAGACATGTTGTCTGTGTGGACTGCAATTGTCCCTACGGGAAGAAAGTCGTTGAGGGCTTGCAACGTTAAAAGCACTGCTCTCATCTCCAGGACATTTATGTGCAGATGGTACTCGAACGGTTGCCACGTCCCATGAACCATCCTGCCCTGATAATGACCCCCCCACCCGATCAGGGAGGCATCCGTGGTGACAGTGGCTATCGGGGACGGAGGTACAAAGCACCTGCCTTGGTGAACCTGAGACGATGTGATCCACCAAGCAAGATGTTCTTTGCATGTTTGTGTCACCAGAATCTGGTGACGCATTGGGAGTTGCTGGTATGACCACTGTGTGAACAAGCATCCACTGAAGGAGGTGCATGTAGAATCGAGCCAGGGGAAGAAGAGTAATGGCCGCAGCCATGAGACCTAATACCTTTAGAACCATTCTGGCCTGTACTTTCTTGCTGGCCAGAATGATCCTGACATGAGTCTGAATGTCTGAAACTCTTTGTTCTGTAAGGGTAGCTGACATCCGAACAGTGTTTAAGTTTGCGCCTATGAAGGTAATAGACTGGCAGGGCGATAAGGATGACTTTTCGAAGTTGACTGAGATGCCCAAATGAGAACAAAGGTCTATTGTGTAATACCTGGCTTGTATAAGCTGATGCCTGGTGGTGGCTGACAGGAGCCAGTCGTCGAGATACGGAAACACCTGGAATCCTTGACGTCTCAGGTGAGCCGTGACCACTGCCATGCATTTGGTGAACACTCTGGGGGCTGTAGTGAGACCAAAGGGCAGGGCTCTGAACTGGAAGTGACTGGACCCCAGCCGAAAGCGGAGAAATCTCCTGGAGCGTCTGTGAATTTTGATGTGATAGTACGCATCCTGAAGATCTATTGAGCACATCCAGTTGTCCTTCTGTAAGAAGGGCAGAATTGACTGAAGAGTGACCATTCGAATCTTGTCTTCCTGACAGACTTGTTGAGTCTGCTGAGATCCAATATTGGTCTCCAGTCTCCCGTCTTTTGGGGACCAAAAAGAACCTTGAGTAGATTCCGGCTCTGAATGGTCTATTGTAACTGGCTGAATGGCTCTTTTGCAGTAGTTTTGCGATTTCTAACTCTGCAATCTCCCTTAGACCGGGTGGTACATCTGGAAGGGAACTTGAGGGAAGGGACTTTCCTCGAAAGGAATTATGTAACCCTTGGATATGATCGACTGTACCCATCTGTCTTGAGTGAGGGAATGCCAGGCTTCTGGGTACAGTGATAATCTTCCCGACTGCCTCCAAGGAGGGACAGCCGGGCAACACCTCAGGGATGCTGAAAGGGCTTATCAGAGAGAGGCTCCCTGTTTCCCTGGTTCTTGGACCCCTCTGCCTCTAGAGCGTCTGTTGTTGTTACCCCCTCTGCCTCTAGGGGTAAACTGACCACGTGAATCCGGCGTGATTCCTTGGGATTTACGGAACCACATCTTCCCACCCTTCTGTCCTTTGGGATAAGGCCTAGAAGGGGTGGAAAACGGACTCCAACAGCAGAAAGAGTCTTGCCGTCCTGCTCACACCTGGTCAAGGTCTCCTTCACCTGAGGGCCAAACAAAGCTGACCCATCAAAGGGAGAATTTGTGAAGGACGCCTTAAAGGGATCCGCAAAATCACATAGCCGCATCCAGGCTTGGCGTCTAAGAGCCACACCTGTGCCTGCGGCTCTACTCGCTCCATCCGCAGCATAAGATATTAGCCGCATGGAGGAGTTAGCAATGGAATTGAGGGTTCCTAGCTGCGAAGCAATCTTTTCTTGAGCCCCTGCAGCTGTAGGATCCTGAACTACTTCTCCCAGCTCCTTCAGGATATCTCTCTGGAGTCTGGTGAAGTGACAAAGATAATTCAGCGAGCATAGCAAAGGTCGCTGAGGAAAACATCCGCTTGCCGTACCTATCCATGGTCCTAGAGTCCTTATTAGGAGGATGGACGGGCACGGAAGGATCTGCAAGTTCCTTTTGGTGGCCGCAGCCACCACCATGGCATCAGCGGGACACCCTTGGTAAGGAATTGTTTGTCACTAGGGGCAGTGATAAATTTAGAAGGCCTCCTAGGGACTGGCTCTACAGAGTCAGGAGCTGTCCACGCCTTCGTGCAATAACCTGCATAAGGGGTCGAAGGCGGAGACACCCAGGAGGTGGAGGGCCGAGATCCAAACGCCTCTAGGTATACTGACTCATCCTCAGAGGGATTGTTGGTGGGCCAGTTTCCCCTCTGTTTCAGAAGTTCTAGGATGTCTGAAAAGGAGACATCCTCAGAGGGGTTTCTAGCGGATCCCTCTGACTCATCAAAGTCAGTATCCGACGTGTCAGACTCGGGAGTCTACATGCTTCCTCTTACAAGTCCTCTTCCTAGGGGGATATCCTGAAAAATAAGGAGAATCATCAGAAGAGGGGAAATTCCCAATGGGGAAACCTGAGGCGGAGGATCTCTGGGTCCTGTAGCAAGAGAAGTGGCAGAGATGTCAACAGGTACAATAGAGGGAGGAGCTACGGGAAGAGACTGCTGACTGATACCAGTGGCCAGTACACTCTTCATCACCTCGAATGCTCCCCTCCCAGGCAGGTCCGAGAGAACCCGCTCCAAAGAGCTAGGAACTCCAGGGACCACCGAAAGGGAAGCATCCGAGGCAGATGTCGGAGCCGAGCTCACCAAGGCCGAGGCTCCAAGGGGAAGAGCGGGTTCGGACAAGGGTCCGATGCCACTCACCCCCTCGGAGGAGACCATGGAAGCCCGACCACCGAATCCCTCTAAGGAAGAGGAGATAAGAGTAGAGGCTGAAGGAACAGAAGGGGGTATCCGTCCTCCAGCCGTAGCAGTAACCATACCCGAAGACTCCAACTCCAAGCTCTGGGGTAGAGTTGAAGGAGGAACTGTAACGGGGTGTGGACCAACAGTCGTCTGCTGAGACGGACTGTGAAGCATTTGGGCCAGTACCTGTGACTTGAGCAATCTGCTGACCACTCTCTCTAGGTCATGGTCTGACAACCTGGATGACCTTGAAGATCGGCTCCGATGGCTCCGTTCCGACAGAAGAGGTGAAGCCGGAGCCGAAAGTATCGGCTCCAAGGAAGGAGACCTCGACCTCTTCCTGGAATGAGTCATCGGAGCCGATGCTACAGATCCTGTCGGCGCAGACTTCTCGGAGCCGACAGAACGCCTCGATGTATCGGCTCCAGCCACCAAAGTATGTAGTGTTGTATCAACTAGCCTAAGCAACCTGTCGGATCAGAGTAGAATTGAGGATCTCTAGAGTACGGAGAGATCAGGTTGTTTGCGTGTATTTTTTATGCTATATTAAGCGTGGTTTTATTTATAAATTTTTAGATAGGGATTTACCCGCAAAGTGAGTGTTTATTTATTATGTTTTAAATGGGGAACTATTGTCTATGGAAATTGTTTCCTAAACAACAAAACTTAACTGGGATCAAAGTGTTTTAAAGGAAGTTAATTAACTTTGATACATATGTTTATAATTGTTGATTTATGTTGACACTAGGTTTCAGTACATGTCAGTTTTTTGGTTATTCGTGAACACCAGAATGTTTGGAGTTTTTTAGAAAAACGGAACTTAATTATGTTCCATACTGATTCCTTTTTTAATTGACAATTCAATCAATGATGCTGGTGCACTATTTTGTATATAAGTACTGTTATGACAGGAAGTAATTGTCTGATGAAGTTCCGGTAGTGACTGGGACGAAAAACACTGTTTGTGTTTGGTGTTTAACGTTACTGAGTGGAATAAAAGAGTGTTAACTTTTAGTTAACGGCTTACTTGTGGATTTTTTATCACATACAACCTGCTCTTCATCTACTTTCTCCAGCGGTCGTCAGTCGTGTGTTCTTGGTTTGCTTGCATTTACTTCGTAGCTGTTGTTTTTCCTTGACTGCCGTTTTTGCGATGGAAGATGAAGGGGACCAAAATCAATCACAGGGTAACCTGACTCAATTATTGAACTTAATTAATGTACGCCTTGACCGCTTATCGGAGAAGGTTGATAATGTTACTAGTTCCAACTCCAGCGGACACTCGAGGGGTTCTACTTCACCCAGCAATACCAACAGTAATCACCAACAGCTTCCTCAAAGGCAGGGGAAGTTTCAAAATGAACAGCGTCAGCCAGTGGATCATATAGAACGGAGGCCCATTAGTTTGGACAACAACTTTAACATCAGGTCATGGTTGAATGCAGAACTGAATATGGATGAACAAAATACAGGTATAGAACAGTCTAATAACATTTTAAACATGGGCAATCTAACTGAAAAACTTAAGATCTTTGACAACAAACTGTTTAAAGCAAAAAAACTACAGTTAGAATTAAACTATCTAAACAGATGTGTTCAAGAAAAAATTGTGCCTAAGGGGTTAAGGCTTTTTTCTTACCCCACTGGTCTTGTATTTGGTTCTGATTTCTTTAATGACTTGACTGAACTGTACAACAACCAAGGCCTGGAAATTCTAAGGTGCATGATGAAGCATTATGCCATTTCTTTAGAAGATCTGAACAATGAGATTTCCAACCTGGAAAATGAGATAAAAAACGATATGGACTTCAGTAGATACAAATTTGAATTTGACAGAACTCTTAACAGTATTTCTCAACAAATGGTCAAACTTAAGGGCAACAAATTGAAAAAATTACAGAGGGACCTTAAAGCGTATAGAGAAGGGGAAGCTTTTCCAAAACCCCCACCCACTCACAAAGTCAATGCTTTAGTAAAATCAAATGGTCCCAGTTACCCAAAACAGCAAAACAAAAACAGGCATGGGACAGTTAGATCTACTACAAATACCTATGCAACGCCCCTTGACCATGTGTACGTGGATGAGGAAACTTTTGATGATGTTAACAACGAACCGGAAACAAGTCACAATGTTCAGTTTGGGAATGTTACCAGGCATAACCAAGGTGGACAAAAAAACTACCAGGGGGGGAGAGGGAACAATTGGACAACCAATCCCCCCCACGGTCAGAAACGGAGATACAACACCAGGAGCAACAATCAACACCAGGATTAAGATTGTTTGAAGTTATATCAAACATCAAAAATGACTTCAAAGTTTATAATTATACTGAATGTCATATTGATTCTAAACTGGTGGAATTGTTTGCTAAGGGAATGACTTTTGTTCCAACAAGAAAATGTGATATTACCGAACTAATTTTAGATTTTAAAATGTTCACACGTAAATTAAATTTAAACATCATGTTTGGTAACAATAGTTACAATACAAGTGAACTTAAGATAGCCAGCACTTATAACCCACCTCACAACGACACCTTAAATTTATTTGAACACTTGTGTATTAGTGAATTTAGGGAACTTAACAGACATCCCAACAACAATGACCAAAAAATTAACATGTCAAATGAAGAAACTTATTTACTGAACACAATTAGAGAATTACCATTGAGGCTTATGAAACCTGACAAAGGTGGGGGGATAGCAGTGTTTTATAATAGTGACTATTCAAACATTATGGTTTCAATTTTAGGTAGCGATACATATGAGGAGACAAGCAGAAACGAACTCAACCAAGCATACAACAGAATAAAAATGTTCTTTAGTGACCTTTACACAGATGGTATCATAAACATCAATCAATACACCTACATCACGATGTTGGCACCCAGAATTCCTAAGATCTTTGGTATACCAAAGTTACATAAAAATGTACTTAATCCACCATTTAGGGCTTTGGTAGATGCAAGGCAGTCCATAACATACCCATCTGCAAAGATGGTGGACTGTATTCTTAAAAAATATGTAGAATCAGAAACACAGATATTAAAGGACTCTTGGTCCTTCTTAGAATGCATTCAGAATACACCATTTAATGCATCAGGAAATGTTCTAACAGTTGACATCTGTGAGCTATATTCTTGCATCCCACATGCCATTGGGACTGAGTGGGTCATAGATTTCATCCGGAGCAAGGGGGCACAAGACAATGAATGTCTGTTGGTTGAACAACTATTGGAGATTATTTTAGCAAACAACTTTATCTTTTTTGAGGGTTTGCTTTTTAGACAAAAGGTAGGGGTAGCCATGGGTTCCCCTATGGGTTCGAGTTTCGCCAACTTGGTTTTAGCATTTTGGGAAAAAGAACACCTACTTAATAGTGTATGGATGAACCAAATCCTTTGTTACAAAAGGTTTTTGGATGACATATTCATTATTATTAAGGGAGATGAAGAATATGCAAACCAACTAGTGGACTACCTTAGTTCAACCACACACTTTTTAAAGTTTACTAAAAACTTTCAGTGTAGTACAATTAACTTTCTTGACGTGTGTTTATCAAAAGACCTGGACAAATACACGGCGAAGATTCACAGGAAAGAAACTCACTGTAATAGTTACCTACACTTTACCAGCATGCACCCCCACCATCAAAAGAAATCAGTTGTCAAAGGACAACTAGTCAGGGCTGCTAGAATGGTAACAGTCGATGAGGACTTCAATGAAGAATGTAATTTGTTGCATGAGATGTTCATAAACAGGGGCTACCCAGACCCATTTCTAAAAGGTATATTTGAGGAGGTCATTGAAAAAAGAAATAGGGGCATTTATGCACCTATCTTGAACGGCCAAGTTAAATCTAACATTACTTCAGTGTATAACGGCAACTCTGACCAAACTCCTTCATTAATTACAATGGTTACAATACAAGAATCTGGTGACAGGGAGGGCAAAACTGAAGAAAATTTCAGTACTGCATTTACTTTCACATACTGTATTGAGGCATTAAACATAGGCAATATAGTTAGGAAGTACTGGCGGTCATTGTCATTAGATAAAGATTTAACACACATCCTTGCCCACGGTCCAATTATTACATATAGAAGGGGCTATAACTTGAAAAAATTATTGGAAACAAAAAGTAAAACTAAACTACTCAAAAGAGGTACAACAAAATGTGGGAGTTGCAAATACTGTCCATACATAAATACTTCAGAAAGGTTTAATATTAGAGACGAAACCTTCCAAGTTAACACACTGTGCAACTGTAATTCTAAAGGAGTAGTCTACCTGGCCCAGTGCACAGAATGTTTTTCATTCTATGTGGGCAAAACCGATAGACGACTCCGTGATAGGATTTACGAGCACTGTTATGCAATTGCCAAAAACAAGGATGACAATGCCCTAGCTAGGCACTGCACAAAGTATCCGGATCATAAATTCAAATTTATGGTAATTGATCAAATTAGGAAAAACTTTACTGAGGAAGGGTTGGTGAATGACATTATGTTGAAATTAGACTTAGAGAGAAGAGAATTGAAATGGCAAGTTAGGTTAATGGCATGCACCCATCCAGGCCTAAATGAAAGTTGTTCTATTTCATGCATCTTAAAAATTAAGAACTTACTAAGATAGAACTAAAAGTCAAAATCAAAATGAAGCAAAATATAGACTATAGTTTAACAACACTAACCATAGTGTACATGTCAAACTTTAAAAGCATAGAATTTTGACAGTACAAAATGTAACGAAAAGGGATTTAGATTAGGTCAAAAATTAGAATAATTAAAGTATTATCTTTTAACACACTTACATCAAATAGTATATACAAACAGTATTTTTCTATTGCTTGTTCAATTTCATTTTGAACAAGGTAAACATTAGTAATCGACTATGTTATAAGAACATACACTATGGGGAGGTGTGGGTATGAGTATCCAGCTGTATTTTGGTGTACTTTATATTATTTTGTTTCATTTTGAGGGTAACTTATGCATTGCATCAGTGTGCCCACATTGGCAGCAAACAGTAGCAAACCGGGGGTCTTGATGACCCCTAAGTTCAAACATTACCTTTGATTGTTCGCTTACCCGGACAAGATATATAGGACCTGTACACTGTAGGCAACGATTTTTGCATGCCCGCTGGTGGGTTTATTGTAACCTACAACACACTGTTAGACTCTACATAAGTAAAGACTTAAAACTGCAAGACAGTGAAAAATAATTAAGAAATTTACTGTTACAAACTTCAGCGTATTGTTAAAAAACACGCAATGCACAGGTGGATAGTTATATAAACATATACTTTTTAATGCAGTGGACTTATTGTAGTCCATTGACTCCTATTTGGAGGGTTATGTATGTATGGCAGTAATGTGTCCACACTGGTAGCAACTAGTTGAAATTTGGGGGATCTGACTACTTTTAGGTTTTGATTTTTTCATATGTGATTGTTGTACACCTGGACAATATTTATAGGACCTATATATGGTAGGTAACGATTTTTGCAGGTCATTTCACATATTTTTTCTGTAACTTACAGTACACTGGCAGACGCTTTATGAGAAAAGATTTGAAATCGTAGGACAGTGAAAAACAATAAGCAATTAATGCTACAAACTTGAGCGCATTGTTTAAAATATGCAATGCATGGGCGGTTATTTACATAAAAACATTCTTTTAAGCAGTGGAGTGTTACTTAGGTAAAAAATAAAACATTTATTGACACACTTTGTGATAGTTGGTTTTCGCAATTTGAGCCACAGTAACCCAGCGCCATTTGGTGCAATATAGGGTTGCGGGGCTCTTGCGATCCACTAAGTTAGGTTGCATTGAAACCGGTGATGTGACTTGCAAGCTTGGCGAGTTTGCTTGCATGTTATGGGACGTAGTGGACTGTCATGCGCACAGGACTGCCGTTCCCAGATGGGGGTGCTTGTCATTGTAGATGCAGGACAGAGCAATTGAGGACATATACATTTTACGTTTTCGACAACCGGATCTCAGTATTGGAATGAGATTATTTAACTCGCGCAACCATTATGTAGTGTTGTATCAACTAGCCTAAGCAACCTGTCGGATCAGAGTAGAATTGAGGATCTCTGGAGTACGGAGAGATCAGGTTGTTTGCCTGTATATTTTTTATGCTATATTAAGCGTGGTTTTATTTATAAATTTTTAGATAGGGATTTACCCGCAAAGTGAGTGTTTATTTATAATGTTTTAAATGGGGAACTATTGTCTATGGAAATTGTTTCCTAAACAACAAAACTTAACTGGGATCAAAGTGTTTTAAAGGAAGCTAATTAACTTTGATACATATGTTTATAATTGTTGATTTATGTTGACACTAGGTTTCAGTACATGTCAGTTTTATTGGTTATTCGTGAACATCAGAATGTTTGGAGTTTTTTAGAAAAACGGAACTTAATTATGTTCCATACTGATTCCTTTTTTAATTGACAATTCAATCAATGATGCTGGTGCACTATTTTGTATATAAGTACTGTTATGACAGGAAGTAATTGTCTGATGAAGTTCCGGTAGTGACTGGGACGAAAAACACTGTTTGTGTTTGGTGTTTAACGTTACTGAGTGGAATAAAAGAGTGTTAACTTTTAGTTAACGGCTTACTTGTGGATTTTTTATCACATACAACCTGCTCTTCATCTACTTTCTCCAGCGGTCGTCAGTCGTGTGTTCTTGGTTTGCTTGCATTTACTTCGTAACCAAAGTAACGGTGTCGGAGCCGATCGGAGCCGACACCGATGCCTGTGCCACATGGGTGTCGGAGCCGATCGGAGCCGACATCGAAGTGGACAATACAGTTTCGGCACCGATAGCCATCGGTGCCGAAGGCTTAGTCAAGCCAGAATCGGCTCCAGCCGGAGCCGATCTCGACTCAGTAGGAGTCGGAGCCGAGGCCGCAGGCTTAGAAAAAGAAGCCTGGGCCTTGGAAACTCTTGCTGGTTTCGGTGGAGCCGACTTAGCCGGAGAGCCCTCCGGCTTAAGAAGGCCCCTAAGAACCAGTTTGTTATGTCTCTCCTGCAGGACTCTCTGGCTGAAGGAGTGACAAATAGCACAGGAGTCCTGCAGGTGAAGAGGGCCCAGACAATACAGGCAAGAAGTGTGACCGTCTGTCAGAGACATTTTCTGACAGCACGAGTCACACTTCTTAAAACCTGAAACCCTCTCCTTTGACATGGTGCCGACACACAATACACACACACACCAGTCAAAAATAAATTAAATTACACAAAATACCAAGAGGTATTCTATAAAAAACACCAACACACACACCCTAACAGGGGGGGGATGGGATAGGGGATAACTAAGAAAAATTTAAAAAAGACAGGGAATTTCTGTCAGCAAGGGATAGAAATTAAATTTAAACTATCAAAAAATTAGTTTTTGACTAAAAAGGGGCTTGAAAATCACAAAGTGAAACAACTTACCAGGAGCTGGTAAAAAGAAGACCTCCCAAGCGAAGCGGCAAACGAGATCTGGGTACTTACTGCCTTGCATCATGGGATATGGGGCTGCCTCGAGCTGGTAAAAGGAGTTCTCGAGCTAAAGCAAGTGCCGAGTCGGAGCCGAGGATCGGCTCCGAACCCATCAAGCAAGAATGAAGGCGAGATTGACAACTTAACATCAATAATATCACACACTGCTGGGAAAATATTGGGGAGCCTGGCTAGGATTGGAAGTGGAGTAACCAAGCTGGGAGCTTGAGAGATTGGAGGGATTGCTGTAGCCCGCCTGATTGATTAATCAGGAGATCCGGTACTGGGTCCAGAATCCAAGGCTGGGCTAGAAGGTGGGGGTGAAGGAACGGAAACCAAATCTGTCGAGGCCAATAGGGGGCAATGAGGATCATTTTGCAACCCAACGATTTTGCTTTCTGAATGACTTTTGGAATTAGGGGGAAGGGGGGAAATGCATAAAGGAGTCCCTGAGGCCAACTGTGGACTAGAGCATCCCTGGGTATCTGACCTGGAGGAGGAATAAAAGAGAAGTAGCTGTTGCATTTGTTGTTGAGGGGAGAGGCAAAGAGATCGCAGCAAGGCTGGCCCCATTTGCAGAAAATAAGATCAACAATTTCCTGTTTCAGAGACCACTCGTGAGGCATGAGGATAGCCCTGCTGAGCCTGTCCACTATTACATTGGATGTCCCAGGAATATGCGTTGGTGTCAGAAAATGTTGGGAGGAAATCGCCCATTGCCACATTCTGAGGGCCTCTCGGCACAAGGGATAAGACCTGGTTCCGCCCTGTTTGTTGATGTACCAAACCACTGACATATTGTCCGTCTGTATTGCAATAGTCCCGGCAGGGAGAGAGTCTTGAAGAGCTTGCAACGCTAAGAGCACCGCTCTCATCTCCAGGACGTTGATGTGCAAGTCGTACTCGTGAGGTTCCCAAATGCCTTGGACTGTCTTCCCTAGATAATTCCCCCCACACACACTCTATCAGGGAAGCGTCCGTGGTCACTGTGGTGACCGGATGGGGTTCCATGAAAGGTCTGCCCTCGGTAACTAGTGGGGAGACCATCCACCAGGAAAGGTGTCCTTTGCAAGATTCTGTAATTAGGGACCTGGGGACCCAGGTTGACAGTATCCTTTCTTTTGACACTCACATTGCTAAAGTGGTTAGAAAGACCTTCTACATTGCCCACCTGATCATGAAGGGATTCACATCCAGATCAAGTGAGGTCATTGTTCCCCTGTACTCTTCACTTATCAGACCAATGATCGAGTACAATGCCCCATTCGGGATGTATCTCACCCGACACCTGCAGCAATTGGAGAGACCCCAAAAGTTCCTCATCAAAAGGATAAAGGGACTCCAAAATCTGTCATATGCTGCCAGACTGAAGAAACTCCAGCTCTATTCAGTCGCATACCGCCTGCTCAGAGGTGACCTGTGCCTGACATACAAGGCCATGTCCAACCCGGGATTAATGGACATGCTCCACCTCAAAAAATCCAAATCTACCAGATCCACTAGAGCAAGCGACTTAAACCTTAGCACGGATATAAATAGGACATGCTGGAGGGATAGATTTGTCACCCAGAGACTCCATATGCTGTGGAATAAAATCCCGGTCCATGTGAGACAGAGCACCTCGCTGGCTCTGTTCAAGAGAAATCTTGACCGGTGGATGGGAGATCGTAGGTTTACCCCAGGAATCATCTCTTTGTCACTGCTGGACAGAGGCACAACAAACTAATGGGCACAGTATTTTTTAACATAAGGGGTGGCGTAAGCCACAAAACTTTGGGCTAGGCTTATAAATGCCTTAGGGCAGATAGCCTAGTATAAACCTATGAACCTATGAACCTATCATGTGAGACATGGGTAATTCCTGGAAAGACCATTGTGTGAAAAGAAGCCACTGAAGGATTCTCATGTGAAAGCGTGCTAAGGGAACTAGAAGAATGGCTGCTGCCATGGACCCTAGAGCTTGAAGAACATATTTGACTTGAATTCTTTTGCTCCTCAGGAGAAGTGACACCTATCTTTCAATAATGGATACTTTCCTGAGGTAATTTTACAATCATTTTTCTTGTGTTTAGCTCTGCTCCTATGTATGTAATAGATTGACAGGGCAACAAGGCAGATTTTTCGAAGTTTATCGTGATGCCTAGTTGAGCACAGGATTGGATGGTGTAATCTCATGCCTCTATAAGTTGTTGCCTGGTGGTAGCAGTGAGGAGCCAGTCGTCCAAATAAGGAAACACCTGGAATCCTAGACATCTCAGGTGAGTCATGACTACTGCCATGCATTTGGTGAACACCCTGGGGGCTGTGGTGAGACCAACGGTCAGAGCTCTGAATTGTTAATGACTGGCCCCCTAGCCGGAAGCGTAGAAATCTCCTGAACCGTCTGTCCATTTTTATATGATAGTACGCGTCATGAAGATCTATGGAGCACATCCAATTGTACTGACCCAGAAAGGGGTGAATGGACTGCAGTGTTACCATCTGGAACTTTTTTTTTTTGTACAAATTTGTTTAGCCTGCTGAGATCCAGAATTGGTCTCCAGTCCCCTGTCTTTTTGGGCACTAAAAAGAATCTTGAGTAAGTTCCGGATCCTACTTCGTCTGCGGGGACTTCCTGGATGGCTCTTTTTTCTAGCAGTCTTGAAACTTCTGTGACTGCCTGATCCCTTAGATTGGGTGGAACATCTGGGATGGATTTTTTTGAAACAAAAGGGGGTGGATAAAATGGAATCTTGTAACCTCTGGATATAATGGCTAGTACCCATTTGTCTTTTGTAATATTTTGCCAGGTGATTGGGTACAATGAAAGCCTTCCCCCGACTGCCTCCAGAGTTGAGCTGTCGGGCATCCCTTCAGGGATGTTGATAGGGTTTGGAAGAGAATGTATCTCTGTCACCCTGATTTTACGGACCCCCTCTGCCACGAGGGCAGTGTCTGCCATTGTTATTATTTTCCCCTCTGCCCCTGGGGGAAAATTCACCACGTGCATCAGGCAAGGGTGCCTGGGATTTTTGAAACCACATCTTTCCACCCTTCTGACCCTTTGGGTATGGTCTGGTAGGAGTGGAAAAACAGACTCCGACATCAGAGAGAATCTTGCCTTCCTGCTGGCACCTGGTAAGCGTGTCTTTCACCTGAGGCCCAAAGAGAGAGGAGCCATCAAAGGGGGTATTGGTGAATGACGCTCTGAAAGGTTCCGCAAACTGACACAGCCGCAGCCAAGAATGTCTCCTAAGAGCCACTCCTGTACCTGCAGCTCTACTTGCTCCATCGGCTGCGTATGAAATAAGCCTCATGGAGGAGTTGACTATTGAATTAAGAGTCGCCAGCTGGGTAGCTACCTTGGCTGAAGCTCCCTCAGCTGTGGGATCTTGACGGGTATCTCCAAGCTCTTTTAGGAGAGCCCTCTCAAACCTAGTAAAATGGGAAAGATAGTTCAGGGACTTAAGGGAGAAGGTCACTGATGAAAACATTCACTTCCCATATCTGTCCATCGTACGAGAGTCTTTATTCGGTGGATGGACAGATGAGGAGGTTTCAGCTAACTCTGTCTTTGTGGCTGCTGTTACCACCATGGCATCAACTGGGACACCTTTGGTCAAGAATTGTTTGTCTTGGGGAGCTGTGATGGATTTATTGGGTCTCCTTGGGATAGGTTCCATGGAGTCTGGCGCTGACCAAGCCTTTCAAGACACTACAGACATGAGTGGATCAAAAGGCGGAGACACCCAGGAGGTGGAAGGTCAAGAAGCAAATGCGTCCAGGTATACAGACTCGTCCTCGGAGGGGGCTAGGGATGTCCAGCTATGCCTCTGCCTGAGAATCTCAAGGATGTCTGAAAAGGAAACCTCTTCAGAGGGGGACCTTGGGGACCCCTCCGATTCATCTAGGTCTGTAGCCGAGGTGACAGATGCAGGGGAGTCTAGGTGCTTCCACTTCCACATTTTCTTCCAGAAAGCCTGCTCAGAATGCTCCGGGGAGGTTTCGGAAGAAGAGGTTTCACCCAATGGGGTGTCCTGGGGCATAGGTTCCCTATGCTTTGGGGCAGGAGGAGGAGCAGAGGCTGTCACAGGCACTGAGGGGGACGGAGCCGATGGAACAGATAGTGGGGCCATCTGTGGGGACAGCACTCTCCGCATGACCTCGAAGGCATCACGGTCTTGACACAAGGAGGGCTCCAGCTCCGAAGAGACAGGAATCCCACCCTGCACCGAGGGTGACGGCAACAAGGCCGATGTGGTAGCCGAGCTCAACTGAGCCAAAGCTCCGAGAGGGAGAACGGGGTCAGACAAGGGTCCGATGCCACTTCCCCCCTCGGAGCCGATAAGAGAGCTTCGGTGCCCAAATATCTCGATGGGAGGAAGAACCGAGGTAATCGGAGCCAATGTCAGAGCCGAAGAGGATGTCATCGGAGCCGAAGTAACCACTATCGGAGCATCCATGGACTCCAGCTCCGAACTAAGCATACTCGGAGGAGGAATCGAAATCGAAGCAGATGGAGCCGAAGCCTGTTGATGCGGGCTCGAAAGCATTTTAGCAAGGGCCTGTGACTTCAGCAACCTACTGACCACTCTCTCCACCTCCTGATCCGATAACTTCAAGGATCGAGAGGAGTGGGAAGATGAGCGATGACTGGTCTTGCTTTGAAGTAAGGGTGATTGTGGCACTGAGCGAATCGGCTCCAATGAAGGAGACCTAGCTCGTTTGTGGCTCCAAGATAACTCCAAAGTAACAATTGGAGCTGACGGAGGGGTAGTCTTGTCAGTGCCAGAAGGCACCGACACACTTGGTTTGTCAAGCTCACAGGTCAGTTACGAACATGCAGCCGACGGCTTGACTGGTTGCAAAGGTTTCACTGGCTGAGATGCTTTAGCTGGAGAATCCTGTTTTAACAATCCACGGAGGATAAGCTTGTTTTTCCACTCCTGGAGGACCCTTGGACTAAAAGCATGACAAATAGCACAAGAGTCCTGCAGGTGCAGAGCCCCCAAACAGTAAACACAACTAGTGTTCTCATCTGTCAGAGACATCTTCTGACAGCATGAGTCACACTTTTTAAAACCAGAGGTTTTAACTTCCTTAGACATTTTACAATAAAAGACAAACTACAATAATAAACTAAAATTTAATAAAGACCTTAAAGGAGAGCCTCTAACTTAAATGGCTGTCATAAGGGGGAGAGGGAAAGCACTCTCTAAGTTAAACGAGTTCAGAGAATAATAGAAGGTCTAGCGACTAAGGGACGATGGCCAACACAGCACACAAAAAACACCACTAGGACGAGATAAGGGGTTTACAATAAAAGAAATGTACAAACTAGTATAAGAGAGAAAATGTATATCAAAATTTAAGAAAAATATTTGAATTTAATAGAGAAAAAAAGTTATACTAAGCCTGAGCCAGTATTGATTGCAACCTCATAGCTAAAGCGGCAAATGAGATCTGGGTAGCTGATGCTGAGCATTCTGGGATAAGCAGTAGCCTCGAGCCAGTAAAGAGCTCTCGTGCTATAGTAAGTGGCCGAGTTGGAGCCGAGGATCCGCTCCAAACCCATCCAGCAAGAACGAAGGCGAGATTGGACAACTTAACATCAAATATTCTCCTCTGTTTGAGAAATGTGGAAGAAAGACTGTAAGGATGATAACCTAATTAATATGGGATTCTGACACCACCTTAGGTAGAAAGGAAGGATTGATTCATAAAGATACAACAGAGCCTGAAGTTCAGACACTCTTCTGGTAGAAGTAATAGCAACTAGGAAAAAAAATTTCCAGGTCAAAAATTTTAGTTCACACTTAGCTGAAGGTTCAAGGTGGGTTGGGTTAAGGCCTGTAAAATTCTATTTAAATCCCAAGGGAGAGCAGGATCCTTTAAAGGAGGTCTAAGTAGGTATGTTCCTCTGAGAAAGGCTTTGCAATGCTTGGAGGAAGCTAAGGTAAAACTATTTACTCCCATATGAAAGTTGAAAATGGCTGCTAATTGTACTCTTGACAGTTGAGCAGCACTGAAAATTGTAGCTAAAATAAGTCAAGAATTTTAGAAAATCAGTGCTGAAAATGAGTCTAGATTCTTTTTATGTGCCCAAAAAACAAATCTTTTCCATTTCCATTTGCAAATTTTTCTGGTGGAAGCTTTGTGGGACTATAAAAGAATGTAATGGAGACGGGAGGGCTGTCTGGGCTATCTAGCAATTAACGGAACTGAAGAACCCATACAGTCAGCTTGAAACCTAAATGTCTGGATGAGTCATGTGTGTTGGCTGAGACAGTAGGTCTGGAGTTGGATACAGATTCCACGGGCTGATGTAGAAGAAGGGAGGCTGGTGTGATCGTTAAGGTTTTTACCTTACAGACATGAGGTGCAAGGTTTGATTCTCCCATGGGGTAATTGGCTAGGCTTAAAATGGCCTACAAGGGCAGTTAGCCTAGTACTAACCTATGAAAATTCCCCAGATGAGACCAAAGGAAGGGAAACTGTATCTGTTGAGGCCAATAAGGTGCAATGAGTATAACTGTGCTCTTCAATCAAGATGCCTTCTGGAGAAATTTGTGAATGAGGGGAATTGGAGGGTAAGCGTACAGGAGACTAGGGGGCCAAGCATGAATCAGGGCAAAGAACCTGCTCAACTTGTTCTTGAGGGGAGATGCAAAGAGATCCCAGCATGGCTGGCCCCATTGATGGAAAATCCTCTCCACCACCTTCATGTTGGGAGACCACCTGTGAAGTATTAGAATAGACCTGCTTAACTTGTTTGCAATCACACTGGACTTCCCTGGACTGTGTGTTGCTATCAGAAAGCATTTGGATGAGATCGCCCACTGCCATACTCTTATAGTATTTCAACAAAGGGGGTAAGATCTGGTTCCCCCTTGTCTGTTGACATACCAGATCAATGACATACTGTCTGTCTAAATCACAAAAGTCCTGGTTGGCAGAGAGTCTTGGAAGGCCTGCAGTGCTAGGAAAGCTCTCATCTCCAGGACTGATATGCGTTTTGGCCTCTTTAGGGGGCTGTGTGCCTTGGACCATTCTTTCCAAGAAGTGACCCTCCCACCGGATTTGAGAGACGTCCCTGGGTCTTCGGTTGAGGAAGAACAAAGGGACAGCTTTCTTGTATTAGCTTGAACTGGATCCACCACAGAAGGTAGTTCTTGCAAGCGTGCATGATTTTGACATGACTGGATAAAAGTTATTGGAGAACAAACTATAGAGATGCAGGTGTCCATTAAAGGATCCTCATATGGTACCTTGTCAGTGGTACAAGAGTGATTGCCGGTGACATGGATCTCAATCCTTGGAATACAAGACGAGCTAAGAAAGAAGAGCTTTGAATGATCTTTTTGACCTGGGAATTAAATGTCTGAATTTGAGACAGAGGGAAAGAAGTTATTTGAGTGACTGTATTGAAAAGAGAATTGATGAATTCCAGAGTCTGAGATGGATTGAGGTGAGAATTGTGTAACTGCCAGAAATCTCCAGATAAGAGCAGAAATGCAGTAAGTAGTCCCGTTTGAATTAGTTAATGCCTGGTTGAAGCAGTCAGGAGCCAGTTGTCCAGATATGGAAACACTCAAAATCCCTGCAGTCTCAAGTGAGCTGCAACTAGTGCCATGTACTTGGTAAACACCCTGGGGGTTGTGGTGAGACCAAATGGCAGTGCTCTGAATTGGTAATGACTGGCTCCAAACTGAAAGCACTGATATCTTCTGGATCATCTGTTCATTTTGATGTGATAGTAAGCATCCTGAAAATCTATCAGGCATATCCAGTCATCCTTGTGCAGATACTGCAGAATGGACTAAACTGTGACCATCCAGAACTTTATATGCCAAACCAATCAATTTAATTTGCTGACATCCAAGATTGATTTCCTGACCCCTGTCTTTTTTGGCACTAAAATAGAATCTTGAATAAGTTCTGGACTCTTTCTGGTCTGGGGGGGACCTCTTGGAGAATTATTTTCTAGCAGCTAGTTTATTTTTAGTTTTGCTGCTTCCCTCTGACTGGGTGGGACACTGGGACTTTTGTTTGATGCTAGTGGGGTGGATAGGAAAATGGTATTATATAACCTCTGGATATTATCCTCCTCACATGAATCTTTTGTAATTTCTAACTAGGCTCTTTGGTGCTGGGAAAAATGACTCCCCACTGCCTCCAAAGATGGAGAGTCGAGCCTCCTTTCAGGAGCACTGGCAGGATCTGTTAGAGAAGTATCCCTAGATCCTTGACTTTGTGGACTACCTCTGCCATAGGGATGGCGTCTTCAATCTGAGTTCCCAACTCTGCCCCTGGGGGAAACCATCTCCACATGGATCTTGGAAGGGACCCTGGGAGCTTTTGAAATTTTCTGTCTACCTCATTAGTTCCTAGAAAAGGTCCATTGAGAAGTCAAAAAATAAACACTTACAGAAGACACAGTTTTCCCTTCCTGCTCACATCTAGAGAGCATATCTTTTACTTTGGGGCCAAATAAGAGGTTCCATCAAAGGCAGCATTGATGAAAGAAGATTGGTAGGGTTTCACAAAATCACATAAGTGCATTCAGGCATGTCTTCTGATAGAAATGCCTGAACCCACCACCTGTGATGTACCTTCAGCTGTGTGGGAGATAAGCCTAATGGACAAGTTTAAATACACAGAAGGGCAGCCAACTGCTAGGAAATAGTGCTCTTTACCTTGCAGGATGTGTCCCAGAAAGGGATTTGGAAAGTTCTGTACTCAAATCTCGCTGAAGTCTCATAAAATGTGTAAACAATTCAGTGACCTAAGGGAGAAGGTCACTGAAGATATGATTCCCAAACATGTCCAGCGCCCTAGACTCCCCGCTGGTGGGGGTTGGGTAGAGGAACTTTGTTTTACCAGCTCCTTCTTAGTGGCCGCCACTACGACTATGTCATCAACAGGTACGTCTTTACTCCACGTGGTACCAGGATCTCATATGGTCTCTCAGGAATAGGCTTATTCATGTCAGGCTCTTTCCACACCTGTCAAGAGACTAAATCAATGAGTTCATCAGTGGGCAGAGTCACCCAGAAGGTAGATGGTCCAGTGCCAAAGACCTCCAGGAATGCTGACTCCTCTTGGGAAGGGTTAACAGGGGACCAACCACCTGTTTGTTTTAGAAGTTCTATGATGTCTCCAAATGAGATATCATTTGGTGGTGATCTGGAGGACATTTCCCCTTCATCAAAGTCAGTGGCCTCGGTGACAGACTCTTACGGACAGTGTAAATGCCTCCTTTTGCACTTTCTCCTTGGTGAGATGCTCTGGGGAGGCATCAAAAGAGATTACAACACACTGCTGGATGGTCTGGAGACTGGTTCAGGTTGGCTGTCCCAGGGGAAAGGATGACTGAGGCTCTGGATGCAGAATCGAACAGGATTACGGAGGTGGAGCCAAACAGGGAGGAGAGGTCTGAACACTGGGAACAGAGAACAGAGGGAAATACAATAAGGAGATACACTTTTTGGATATTAAATTAATCAAGGATGATAATGGTAAAATAGACACAACACTATACAAAAAAATATTAAATGCAGCATATAACTACATAGAACAAGTATACACCCTCCATTTGTTTTAATAACATTGTTAAAAACTAAATGTCAATGGTAGCATGCTTAAATACTGATAATCTTAACATGATTGAACTTAAGAATATTGAACATGCCTTCAAGGAAAGGGGTTGTAATACTAGAACATTAGAAAAGTACAGTTTTGTACCTACCATAAATGTAGATGTTCGAAGATCCACATTGCTGCATTCCTTACATATGGGTAGTCCGCTGTCCTCGGTCGGCCCGAATACCAAAGTATTAGGCTGACGTCGGTCATGGGCGCTCAGATCTGACATCAGAGCGTCAGGGTATAAAAGCGCATGACCGACGTCATATCCTCAGTCTTTTCTTGCCCCAGATGTCAGAAGGCCCTAAAAAGAAAGGCCACAGCCCAAAAACAGGATACCTCCCAAAAACATGCCCAACAACCACCAACCCCCAAACCATATAGCCATGCCAAACTACAGAGGGGAAGGAGGGAGGGTAAATTGGACTGCAGCAATGTGGATCTTCGAACATCTACATTTATGGTAGGTACAAAACTATTCTATGTTCTTCATCTCACATTGCTGCAGTCATTACATATGGGTAGAATCCCAAAGCAGAGGTAAAGGGAGGATGGCAAAATCATAAAGCATTAGGGGCTGCTAAAATGCCCTGTAATATTGCAGTGGCAAATCCAGCCCTAGACTTAGAATAAAGAGGAAGGTGGTAATGTTTAGAAAAAGTGTGAACTGAACTCCAAGTGGCTGCTTCCAAAATATCTTTTGTAGCTACCCCCCTTAGAAAGGCAGTAGAAGTGGCAGTAGCTCTAGTGGAATGAGGTCTGATTCCAGCTGGAATCTCCTTACCATGATGGGAATAACAGAAAGAAATACAAAAACCAATCCATTTAGAAATAGTTTGTTTCGAAACAGGTTTTCCCTGAGAACCCAAAGCAAAAGAAACAAACAACTGCTGAGACTGCCTGAACCCCTTGGTTCTGCTCAAATAATAACGCAACTGTCTGTGAATATCCAAAGTATGCAAAATCTTCTCCCCTTTATTTTGGGGGTTTGCATAAAAAGTAGGCAAATGAATAGTTTGGTTCAAGGCCACACTAGAAACCACTTTAGGCATAAAGGAAGGATTAGTACGCAAAGATACCCTATCCTTATGAAAAATCAGGAAAGGTTCCACTGCCATAAGGGCCTGTAATTCAGAAACCCTTCTTGCAGAGGTAATGGCCAACAAAAAAGCAGTCTTCCATGATAAATAGTTTAACTCGGCAGTAGCTGCAGGCTCAAAAGGTTGTAGAGTAAGTTTTTCCAACACAAAATTGAGATCCCAAGCAGGAGTAGGAGCTCTACGTGGGGTCTTATGTTCTTTGCCCCTCTAAGAAATTGCTTAAACAAAGGATGAGAAAATAAAGGAGGGTCACAGTCATAGTGAGCAGAAATGGCTGCAGCATGAACCTTTATCGAGGAGAAAGACAAACCCTTGTCCAATAACTCAGTAAGATATTGAAGAGAAACACTTAAATCAGGCTTGGAAACATCAAAGTCCTTCGCTTTGCTCCAAATAAAAATCTCCTCCATTTATCAGCGTAAACTTTCCTTGTACTAGGCCTTCTGGCCTCCAAAATAACATTCAAAACTTGTTGTGGAAGCTGAGACCCTCCAGGGTCTAAAACAGAATATGCCAGGCTGTTAGATGCAGAGACTGAATCTTGACATTGAGGAAGTGATTGCCTTCCTGAGACAAAAGATGCGGAATCAAAGGCAGAGGCCATGGAGGCTCCCGTACTAAACTCCTCAGTAGAGGGTACCAATGCTGTCGAGGCCAATCCGGCGCTATCAGAATCATGGATGGCTTGTCTTTTCTGGCCTTCAAGAGTACCTTGGGAATGAGAGGCAGAGGTGGAAAGGCATAGACATGAAGATTGCTCCAACTGAATGAAAGAGCATCCACCTTCCAAGCTGTGGGATGAAACATTTTTGTGCAAAACTTTGGCAACTGGTAATTTAGTGGAGAAGCGAACAGATCTATGTCTGGAGTTCCCCATAACACTGTTAACTTTTGAAATACATGAGGATCCAGTTTCCACTCGTGAGGATTCACTATTTGTCTGCTCAACACATCTGCTAAGGAGTTCTGTGCTCCTGGTAGAAACCTTGCCTGAAGATTGAGGTGTAAACTGAGAGCAGTCTCCCACAAAATCATCGCTTGCCTGTAAAGAGGGTACGAATGGGTTCCCCCTTGCTTGTTGATGTACCACATGACAGTAGTGTTGTCTGTTTGAATCAACACCTGCCCTGGGTGAAGTAAATCCTTGAAAGCCATCAATGCAAATTGGACTGCTAACATCTCCTTCAAGTTGATATGCAAATGTTGAAGTCTGACAGGCCACGTGTCTTGCACCCATTTTCCATTGAGGTGTGCTCCCCAAGCCTTGTCCGAGGCATCTGTCGTTAGAATCTGACTCGCCTCTGGTCGGGTCACAGAGAGTCCCTTGTTTAGGTGACATTCCTGAGCCCACCACAAAAATTCCTTCTGAATGCAAGGTATTATCGGAATGACAGTGTCTAGATCTTGGCAGTGTTGTGTCCATACATTTTTGAGATACCATTGAAGCTTCCTCATATGCAGTTTGGCATTGGGAAGCACCAGAATACAAGATGCCATGAATCCCAAGGCTTGAAGGACTGTCCTTGCAGTCAGCCTGGACTGTAGAGACATTTGATGGAAATAAAGAGAAAGGCTTCTTTGTTTGTCCGGGGTCAAAAAAGCCATCTGGGAAGCTGTATTCAGTCTCACACCCAGAAAGCACATGTCCTGAGAGGGTACTAGACTGGATTTTGTTTCGTTCACAGAATACCCTAGGCATCTTAACACTACCATCACATACTGTAGATGATGAAGAAGTCCGTCCCTGTCTTGTGCAATAATCAGGCAATCGTCCAAATAAGGATAAATCTGTATTCCTCTTAACCTGAAAAAGGCTATCACTGGAGCCAGAACCTTTGTGAACACTCTGGGCGCAGTAGATAAGCCAAAGGGCAATGCAGAGAACTGATAATGTAAATTTCCAGCCCGAAAACGCAGGTACCTCCTGCAACTGGGCCTGATAGGAACATGAAGATAAGCCTCTTTGAGATCCAGAGTAACCATCCAGTGATCTTTTCCCAACAGAGGTAAAAGCTGTTGTAACGTCAGCATTTTGAACTTTGGAATGTCCAGATAAGTGTTGAGGATAGATAAATCCAAAATTGGTCTCCACGTGTTCCCTTTCTTTGGTACTAGAAACAGGCGAGAATAAAATCCTAGGCCCACTTCTGACAGAGGAACTGGCTGTATAGCTCCTATCTGAAGAAGTAAAGAAATCTGCTTGTGAGCCTCTATCCTTTGCCGAGGAGGAACGTCTGGCATGCCTTTGAAAGGAGGCAATGTATGGAAATAGAACTTGTAGCCTCGGTTTATAATGTCCAATACCCATTTGTCCTGGGTGACTAAAAGCCAGTTTTGCTTGAAAAGTGCTAACTTTCCTCCCAAAGGAGCTGCCAGGCAAGAAGAATCTGGCAGCTGAAAATGCAGGTCATTGGGCCTGTTTACGAAAGGACTGGCCCCTGCCCTCACCCGCAGATTGTGCAGGCGAACTCCAAGTTCTAGGCCTGAATGTACTGTGAGCTCTGCCCCTGCCACGTCTAGATCTACCCCTAGACTGAGAATCAGAAGAAGGGTACGTCCACCCCTTAGTAGGCCAATTTCTACTAAACTTTGGAGGTTGCACCTGCAAAAAATCTTTAACAGTCTGCATAGACTTAGCCTTGTCTTCCATTTTCTTCAAAACCGACTCCACAGGGGACCAAACAAAACTTCAGACTGTAAAGGGGCATCCAGAATTCTAGTTTTAACATGCTCGGACAAATTCTGATCCTTAAGCCAGGCGTGCCTACGAAGAACTGAACCAGTGGCAGCCACCCTAGAAGAGGCCTGTACAGCATCAAAACCACACTGCAAAGAATGCTTACCCACCTGTTCAGAGACATGTACTAAATCCTGCAATTCTTTACACTCTATGCCCTCTGCCAAAGCATCCACTTTAGATTTTAGCTGAGAAAGGAGGAAATTCTGATACTTCAACATATGAAACTGGCAATTTAAAGCCCTCATTGCTAAAGTAGAAGAGGTATACACCTTCTTACCCCATCTATCCAAAGCTCTAGCTTCCTTATCTAGAGGAACCGGATTCTTTACAACAGAGGCTCTAACACCCTTAGGCCCCTGACTAATAGTTTCTGGGTCCACCCTAGGACTCTTATACAGATATTTATGAGCCTCAGGCACCCTGTAATACCTGTCCGGTTTAACAGGCACAGGAGGCAAAGAATCTGGATTAAGGGAAGCCTCCGAGAAAACATCTTGAACAACATCCAAAACAGGAGGTATAGCCAATGGTCTATGCTGTGGTAAAAACAAGAATTCCCTAAGCCTCTTCCGTGAATCAGAGAAATCCTGCCCTTCCCACTTAAAATGCTCCCTCATGGAATGCAGAGTTTCTGAAAATGAAAAGTCCTCTGGAGGAGAAGCAGAAGGAGTGGAATCCTCTACATCAGAATCCAAATAAGGGAGAAAATCTTGAATATCTTCAGCAGAAGACTCTGAGTCATCTGAGGCCTGATCCAAACTTTCCAACTCTGGCTCCACCCTGGGCCTCTTATCAGGAGGGGGCATAGAACCTCTAATTAAAGTAATCAAATCTTCTGCCATTTTAAGCATGTGCTTTTTAGGCACAGACCCTGAAGTACCTGACGGGACACCAGAGGAAGGCAAAACAGACCTGCCCTTAGAAGAAGCCCTAGAAATAGAAGCAGAAGGCCTAACCACCTTAGGCATAGAAGGGAGAACAGTAACTTGAGAGGCCCCTTCAGCCTGACCTGATTCCTGGGAGGCCACATCCTGCAAAATCAAAGTATCCCCCTGAGACTCAACAGAAACTTCAGCCGGATCCACCTGCTCTACCGTAGCTTCTGCAGGACCGGCGTCCGAAACGGACGAATCAACCTGCCTAGGTTTCAAGGATTTGTCTTTGCGCTTCTTCGTGGAAGCGGGCGTCGGAGGATCCGACGGCATAATATAATTACACCGCTTACCAAAGACTAACCTAGCACAATCTAACCTCCTTTTTATAGTGCGCTTATTAAACCTAGCACAAAACCGACACCCGACTACGTCGTGGTCCGGTCCCAAACAAGGAATGCAAAGAGAGTGATAACCCCTATGCGGTATCTGTTTCCCACAAGAAATACAATTATTCACTTTTTCTGACATCCGGTAAGTAACTGAGGCAAGAAAAAACAAAAATATTCCCCAACGGGGTACTTAGCCCAACTTGGTTTCGGTCTGAAACTCGGAATTCGAAAATTTCAGAACGCCGAACGGCACTTGCAACGCTGCTTCTGCATCGGACCATGCGGCAAAAAAGACTGCAGATATGACGTCGGTCATGCGCTTTTATACCCTGACGCTCTGATGTCAGATCTGAGCGCCCATGACCGACGTCAGCCTAATACTTTGGTATTCGGGCCGACCGAGGACAGCGGACTACCCATATGTAAGGACTGCAGCAATGTGAGATGAAGAACATCTATTAAAAATGAGGTCAGAATGCAAAGGGATACTGAGTTCCAGCCAATTTTCCGGGCACATTCACCTGTAGGGAAAGATGGAACTCAGAGAAGTAATACTTTTAGATACAATCTGACATACAACAGGAACACCTCTGCAGTACAACATATTATAAAGAAATACTGGTCCATACTTAAAGACATTCCAGAATTAGACACAGTATTGAAGGACAGACCATTATTTAGTTACAGAAAGAGCAATAATTTGAAGAATAAGCTATATTATAAAGAACAGTCAAAGATTGTGAATATGTTCTGGAGTAAAAAATGTGGCAGATATAAATGTAATAATCACGTTTACTGCAATTATATATATACAAACATGAGTATTAAACACCTTGCTAGTGGCAACAAATTTATTTTCAGATCCTATGGGAATTGTAATACCCCTAATATTGTATATTTAGTCAAATGTACTCAATGTCCATCACATTATGTGGGTAAATCCAATCAAAAATTAAAGGAAAGTATATTTATCCATCTGTCTGATATCAGGAGACATATTCCAACTAACACACATAGTAAACATACTCTTGAAACTGACCTCATACCTAGTTTTAAATTTATGATCATACATATAGTTTTTAAATCAATAAGAGGAGGTGATATTATGCGTCAAACTGAAATAGAGGAATTGAAATGGATACTGTGTTTCAAAGCACACTGCCCTCCTGGCCCGAATGGGTTTGTTAGCATAAAATCCTACTTAAGAGAGCTTCAGATGAAAGTACATTAATAATTATTGTTTTTTTTTGTCAGCTCCAATTAGTTATATTTATTGTATTTTATTATTTTTAATTTTATTGTATTATGTGACTTCCTTACTTTTTATATCATGTGACTTGTGTCATGTGACCTTACTCATGTGATTTTTCTATATTTCTATGCATCATGCAACTTAATCGTCATGTGACTTTATTCATGTGATTTTTACTTATTTAAAATACAAACTATGCTGCATTCACTATTTACCTGAAGAAGCCTAGTGGCGAAAGTGTTTTTAGCACTTGTGATTTGTTGCTTTCTACATGAATTCTACATTATTAAAGACTGTGTTTTACCAAAATTGTTCATGGCTCCAGCAACTACTCTTTTGTTTAACTCTGGAAACAGAGAAGGCTCTCTCTACTACCTCGTAGGCAGAATGCCTGGGAGAAAGAGACATAGATGGCTCTGATAATCAGGTTTATGGACCATTGGTTCCCTTCACCCTGAAGGTAAACTACTCGAGGAGGAAGTCACTGCTGAGCTGACCAGCACCAACACTCCAAGGGGTACAGACAGCTCCGACAACCTCTGAGTTGAATCCCAACATCCCAGAGCCAGCACTGATATTATGGCTCAGAGAGTCATCAGGATCTGAAGTACTCAGCGCCGGACAACTCAGAGACACCATCAAAGTCGAAGATGCCAACATCTTCGGAAAGGGAGTAGATGACCCCAGGGCTTTTGGATCTGATGGCTCCAAAACAGAAGGTCAGACTGGAGAAGGAGCCAACAGCAGAGGTGTAGTGCTAACAAGGGTCTCCAGTCTCGAAGGGGTTGCAGCCAGAAGAACTCCCATTTTTATCTGCTTCCTGAGGAACTTCCTCATCATCCTGTCCACAACTACTTCAGTTAGGCTCTTGGAAGATTGGAAGGATGAGGCCATGCATGAGGGTTTTAAGTGGTGCCAAGGAGACTGTGCCAAAAAGGGCGATGGAAGCTGACAAGTGATCTGATCTGGAAATAATTGAAGTGAATGGATCCATGGTGATTTATTGAATCTAGGTTTCGGATATGAGGCTGTCAGATCCAAATTTTCTGGCTTGTTTAAGAGGAAGTTCTGATAACGGAACCAAAGTAGCAGATGTTGTTGGATCCGGAAATCTCTCTTGCTTTTTTTTTCTTTTGTATGAATCTCCTTTTTTGTCTAATCTTTTGGAGGTTTATTTATTTATTTGTTTTTATTTATTTAACATTTGTTAATCGGGTTGGTCCAACTGAGCTAGGGGCCCATTTTCAATGAAGACCCGAGGAGAAAAGCTCCAATACATTAATGTATTAACAAGTTTAAATCATGTAGCAAACAAAGTGATACAGGTTTAACAAAACAACATGAGTAATAAGTTGTAAGACTTACAGTATACATATAAGACATTTAAAAGAGAAGTAAGAGTTTAGACTTACTATATATATATATATATATATATATATATATATATATATATATATATATATATATACATACATATTTACAAAGTTCACTTTTGCATTGTGATGCACTGTGGTTACAGTGGTCCAAACGGTAAAGCCCTAAAAGAAGGACCAGAAAGAAAAAGGTAAGGAAAAAAAGTAGTGGCAGGAGGGAGAATGAAAAATTAAGTGGGACCTTGGCAGGGGCAGATCCATGAGCTTAGGAGGAAGGAATTGAGTTGTTTTTTAAAAAGATAACAGTGCAAAGGGGAGTTTATTCCAAGCTTTAGTGACAGAATGATTGTAGAGGAGGTTTGAGCCTCAGAGGCTGTAGATGCAGGTTTAGAGGGCAGTAAACCCCTAAGAATTAACTTGTTCTTACGGTCGATTAAAGCATGGGTATTATTCCCTTTACAACTATCACAGTTGGAGTCCAGGTGAAGACCCTAAACAATACTTGCACTTTGAATGTGCATCTGAATTTGGGCATTTTATGGACACAGTCCACACATTTTTTAAACCCTGAAGGTTTGCCAGACATAATAAAGCAGGAACAAGGAGTAAAGACGATCAAGTTAGATTTTTTTTAATAGCTAGGAAAAGAAAAAGAAATTACCAACAATTTTTAAGTAAAAGAAGGAGTACTAAAAAGTACTATTCAGGGTCAGGGTACCAGTGATGGTACTGAAGAATACTTTAAGAGTAAAATGGAAAAAGAGTGAAACCTTAGAAATAACTAAGGTTAAAGGGAGGAAAAACAGCAAAATATATAAAAATTATTAGAATTATATAGAAAAACAGTGAACGTACAAAAACTGTTAAAACTCACTCAAGAGTTCAGCAACCACATCTAAATGTCATGGTGGCAAACAAGGTCTGGGGTATGTACGGCAACTAGGGTATTTTAGGTAAAGGGAGGAGCTTGACAGTTTCAGTGTCTACAATGTGGAAGAAGCAGCAGAGTCGGATCAGAGAATCAGATCTGAACCCAACAGCTGAGGAATGAATGAAAATGACAACATCAAATTGTCTGTTAACTGTCAACAAACCCATTTTCAGTTTAACAATATTTGTTCAGTTTCAAGATGTGTGTCACACCTACCTCTCTTCTTAAGTTCCAGCTATCCTACTAATAAGGTTACTGCCAAATCTAAAACAGCAGTGAAGAAGAGAGATGGAGTAATAGGGATGACTGTAAGTAGAGGTACAAAAGTAGGCAAGAGGGACCTGGATTTTATTGGAGAAAATCAGCAAAGGAACCAAGGTATTGGGAGCAAATAATTAGAGAAAAAAAAAACAGAAAAGAGTGGGATGGGGCCAAGTAGAAGTTTGGACTGAGAGTTGGGGACTGCCTTCACTACCAGAGATTGATAAAAAGAGTATAGGCACACAGAAAGAGATAGAAGACTATTAAATGAAAGACCAGTTCTGGTTGAGTTTATAGTTAAGTCTAAAACAGAAGCTGCACTAAAAAAGAATAATTAGTAGAGAGTATAAAACACTGCATGATAACTATAAGAATTCATCAAAAGAGGTTAGAAAACACTAGGAAAATGAGAATAGAATGGCAATATATAAAGAAACAATGGGAGGATATCTGTATGGCTCCCAAGAATGCAACAAAATCTAAACAGTTTAGGATTTATGCATGGAAGTGTATGTGTAAGTATTTTTATACCCCACTGTTACAGAACAACTGCTGAAAGTGTGATGGGAAAGAGAGGTGTACCTGGGAACATATTTTTTGGGAATATAATAATAGAGTTTAGACATTCCCTACAAAGTACTATGTCAGAAACAATGGGGTACACATTATTTTAAATAAGAAAATTATTTTTTTGAGTTGGGATATAGAAACTAAACTGCCTAGACACGATCAGGTCATACTAAGCTTAATGCTGTTGGCTGTCAAAAAAGCAATTACTAGGAAACAGAAATCGAAAGGAAAACCAACTATAACAGAATTATTGAATGTCATAAAGAAGATAAAAGAAAAGAAGGTGGGATCTTTAGAAAAGGGAATGTGTAAACTACATAGAAATAAATGGAAGCTGTGGGAACAATACATACACAATAATGTCATGGACAAGTGATATTTCAGGAAAGTCAGAAATTGAGCAATCTATATAATGTTAAATTAAATAATAGTTAAGACAAAAACCATACATGTTACAATGCGTACAATGAAAAAAAATTGTAATGGTTTTTCTTTCATAATTGAATATACATTTGTTTCTATGCAATCTGTGCTGTTAATAAATAAGTTTTAAAAAATCTAAAACAGCATAAGTGCAGACTTTGTGTACTCCCCCCTACTCCATATTATTTACACACACACACACACACACACACACACACACACACACACACACACACACACACACCTATGCCATATTTGTGCTAGTTCTGACTCTAGATGAAGCTTGATCATTCTTTTGTAACATTTACTAAATGGCTCCAACAGAAATTCAAACTATTCATTTTATTTTATTTATTTTACATTTGTTGACTGGGCTAGTCCAACTGGATATATGTCCATTTTCACCGGATGATATATCATCCTATACATTACATTTTGTTACATTTCTGTAAACAGAATCATGGTAAATTTCAGCTATGGTTAGCCATGCAAATATTTTGATAACAATTTAGTATAAGAGAATACTTTCACTATAGTTGACTAAAAAAAAAAGTAGCTAGGATATACACTCTCTTAGTAGTTAACAGAAACTAACTAGTTTGTACAGTAATGGCAATACATGCTTTGAGAAATTAGGGGTAGTTAGTCAGGGTTAGAACAAGGGTATTGCCACTGTGATTTAAGGTATGGCTTCAATATGCTTTTAAATAATGTTGTAGAGGTAATGGTGGTTAGGTCTTTTGGGAGGGAGTTTCAGATTTTTCCAACTGTATTGGCAAACAAGTTGTCACCAGCCAAGTTGTTAGCGTTACCTATTTGTACAAGTAGTTTATTTGATGAGCGTATGGTCTTGAGGTTGTTATAGGGGGTGATTAGGTTAGTAAGTATTGGTGTGTTAGTAGGTTGGTACAGGATCTTGTGGGGAACTGTTAATTGATTAAACAGTATTATATTTGGCAGTTCTAGCCATCCTAGCTGTTTAAGATTATCACAATGGTGGGCTCTGAAGGCAGATCCAGTTACAAATTTGGCAATATTATTATATGCTAGCTTGTTGATGTTGTTTTTACTTAGTTTCGTATATATAGGTGAGGCATAGAGGAGGGTAGAGATTAAGTGGGTACGGGCAATGGTGGTCCTGGCTAGTGGTGACAAAAAGGATTTAATCCTATATAGGGATCCTAGTTTTTTTGTTGACTGTTTTTATAGTACTATTAATATGGGAATCAGAGGTAAGGTTGTTGTCAATTAGAACCCCAAAAAGTTTAGTAGTACAATCAGGAGATATAATAATGCCATTGCTTGATGTGACAGTAAAATTAAGTGGGTAGGCCCGACGTGTGGGAGTGAATAGTAGCAGTTTTGTTTTTTTGGGATTCAGAATGAGGCATCAATGTAGAAGACATTTTTCGACTATGTTAAACACATTTTGGGTTATGGACTGTAGGACAGATGGAGAGGTGGCAGAGCATATTAGCGTGGAATCGTCTGCATATTGGATACAAGTAGCTTGAGGTATAACAGAGTATAGGTCGTTTATTGAAACAGAGAATAGGAGAGGGCCTAATACGGAGCTTTGAGGGACCCCAAGGGGAGGTGGGAGGATAGGTTGTTCTCCCATAGGACAACCTGCTGCCTGTTGTCTAAGTATGATTGGAAGGATTGAATAGCCAGTGTGTCTAGAGACAGGTTTTTGAGTATATTAATGAGTAAGTGGTGGCTAACCATATTGAAGGCTTTTGAAAGATCAATAAAGAGGGCTGAGAATAACGTGTCATTGTTGCGATTCTTATTAATGCAATCTGTGAAAGATAAAAGAGCAGAGGTGGTGCTATGAAATGGTCTAAAACCATGTTGGCAGTTCGCCAGTAATTTGTTTTCTATTAGGTGATTTAACAGCTGTTTATGAATGCAATTCTCCATGATCTTTGCCAGTGGTGATAATATGGCTATAGGTCTATAATTTGATAATTCATTGGAGTTGCCTCCCTTATGCAAGGGGATAATCTGAGAGATTTTCCAGATTGATGGGACAGTTTCTTCTGTAATAGTTCTGTTAATCAGGATGGAAACTGGGAAGGCTATGGCTTTTGCAGCTTTTTGCAGGTATTCTGCAGGTAATAGGTCTGCAGAGAGGGTGGTAGGTTTAAGCTTATGTAAGAGGGTACAAACAAGGGATGTAGGAACAGGCTGAAAGTGAAATGAAGGGGGTGCATTAGTGATGGAGGTGGTTGAAGATGATGTATCAGGGGATAGCTGATTAGCAAGAGACTGAATAGTCTCTGTGAAAAAAGTTTTAAAGGTGTTGGCTATTTGACTAGGGTTATTGTGATCCGAGCCTAAAGGGACAGGTGTGACTGAATGACCAGGGTGTAAGAGTTTATTAATGCCTGACCAGAATTTTTGTGGTTTATTTTGGTGCGTTTGTTGGAGCTCAAAGTAAAAATTCTTTTTGTCTAACAATATGGGTTTTTTTGTTTCATTTCTAAGCTGTCTAAACTTTAATTGATCAACAGGGTTTTTAGTTGAACGCCAATTTGCCCACAATTTGTTTCTAAGGAGAATTTTTTGTTTGGGCAGTGACTAGTAGTGGTACTAGTAGTAGTGAGAACTGCTGTATTAGATATAATTTCCCTTCTCAAAGGAAAGCTTTTAGAAGCAGGATTTCCCATTCTCAGTTAACTGGCTCCCTCTCAGTAGTCCTTAGAAATACCTTTGCCTTCTGCAAAATGGTCTTCTGAAACAGAGAAACATATTGGGAGTTTATTACTGTGAGTCATCTTTATGCAGTTCCTGTGCAGTCTGCAAAGTAGCTACAGCACTCCCCCTTTCTGTTCCCCAAGTATCTTATTGCTTGTACTGTATATACTGTCTTCTAGACTGTCTTTAACGTTCAATGGGTAATCCACTTTAAAAAAGGAAGGGTAAACTAAACTACTTGAAACTTCAGTCTCTTCTGCCAGCACAGCTTCATAGTCAGAATGAATCTCCCACTCTCGCTACTAGTCTCTCCACAGTAGTTTTCACAATAAATTCTTGCCTCTTTTTACATCAGATTTTACCCACAGCAATGTGAAAGGGAGACCACCTTCTACATTAACACATATGTTGTGAACCAAACAAAGAAATGATGGAAGTATTCAAAGTGGAGGGGGAACTTTGTGCAAACACTCTATGCTCTATCTGCAATTCTTGATCAGAGAGGAACAGTTAGTATTCCAGTGGACGTTTGGAAGTTAGGAGGGAAGAAAGTGATAAAGGTCTATAAGAAAAAGTTGTGGACAAGAATAAATAAATTGAATGAGGTTACTTGGGAGGGGAAGAGGGCAACAGTTAAGTGATATGAGCTGATCCTTCCAACAGAACAAGGAGGTTTAGGATTACTGAATTTGAAGGGATATTTTACAGCTACACAGTTATACAAACCACAAGCAAAAAGCTACAGTTCAAAGTGGAAATGAAAGATGATGAAGCGGAGGGGGGTAATTCAAGAAATAAGAAAAAGAATGGGATTTTGGACTCAGATCCTCAAGGAGACAAACAACAGTCATATTGAATATTATATTCTCAAAGTAGAAAAAAGTATTCTAAGAACTACGGCAACACAGGAAAGGAGAAAGGAATTTTTGCTGATAGGAATGACTGCAATTAGAAGTACTGAGAAAAGACAACAAGAGGGTGGAATTTACTGTAGGAAGCTGGCAAAGGACCCAATGTATTGAGAATAAGTAAGTACAGAAGGAACAGTAATAGAATGGGAGGAGGCCAAGATGAGATTTGGATTGCAGGCCACTGATCGCCTTCCCTAACAGGGATTGATATCACAATACAGAAAAAGAGAAAGGAACAGGGGAATCCTAAACACCGGTTGAATTTTTAATTGAATCTAGAAGACAGGCTGCTGTTAAAAAAGAATAATTAGTACAGCTATAAACTATTGTAGAGTAACTAGAGGAATTAGAAAAATCGGGAAGAGAGATTAGACATGCAATTCACAAAGAAACAATGAGAAGACATATGTATTGCTTCCAAATATGCAACAAAGCCTAGACAATTTATGATTTTTGCCTGGAAGTATTTGCATACACACTTTTATACCTCAAGCAGACTTCAAAGAATTTTTCCTCAGGTACATGGCAAAGGCTGACGGCGTGATTGGGAAGAATGAGGTAACTAGGAGCATACTTTTTGGCAGTGTAATGAGTTGGCAGATTTTATTTAAAAAGTCCCCATAGAGTACACTGTCAGGAAATATTGCCTAAGTAAATTGCTGTAACAAAGGAAATGATTTTTGAGCTGGGATACAGGATCTGAATTACCTATACATAGTACTGCCTTGTTAAGTGCAATTCTGTTGGACATAAAAAAAAAGAGTAACTACAATAAAATGGAAATCAAAATCTAAACCAGCTATAGATGAAGTAGTGGGTATTGTAACAGAGACAAAAGAGGAGGAGATAGGATCTTAAGAAAAGGGTAAGAGTAAATTACATAGAAAAACTGTCTGAACAGTACATACAGAAACATGTTTTGCAGGAGGAATGAGGAAGGCAGGAACTGAATACATTTATGGAATGTTGCCTAGAATATAGGATATATAATAATATATATGATATATAAAGCTTATAAATGTAAAATTGTTACTATGATTTGATTATGTTGATTACTTGTACATAAATGTAAGTTTGCCTATGTCACAAGTCATAATTCAATAAAAATAGTTACATAATGTTTATGGGTGTCAGGTAGTGTACTTTTCAGTCTTGATCAGATTTTCAAGTTCCTAACTAGATATGGCATTAACTATACAAAATATATATAAAATGGTACACATGGAAACACTGTTGCTACTCTGCAAACACAGTATTATAAGAAATGTTGCTACATTCTGAATGCAGAAGTTTCATGACAGTTTTTAAGTACACAATGACTCAAAATGGTTTCAGTTTATCTTCAAAGATATTTTGACCTGATCTATGTTGTACAAATGATTGCTGTTGCAGCTTATGCATGAGAAGACCTTCATTGATGGAGGGGCTACTTTAAGTAAAATATTTTTTACTTTCTAATAAGAATCTGCTATAAGCATATGGAAGCTACAGTCAATTAAACCAATGAAAATTACTTGCAGAGAACAGACAACATGAATTTCCCCCCATTTTTTTACACAGATGTAAGTTTTATTTGGTAAAGTGCAAGCCAAAATTCAGCACTCAACACAAACTTGTCTTTTAAGTGTATTCCCAGGGGACACTGTTAAAAGTAATTATCCTTAGAATTTATATTTAACAGCATGGGAAAGTAGAACTGTCTAAGTAAACTTACCATAACAGTAGGAGTTCAAATGATCACTGTTGCAGTAGTCTTAGCTATATGGGTTATATCCGGCACAGGATAAAACAGCCAGTCAGCTTCCAAAGCTTCAGGGCACATTCCACATACCCAAATTATCAGTCAACATGAGCTGAGCTGACTAAAAAGACAGCTTTGGGCTCCAGGCCCATAAGAGTTTTCTTGCGAAAAGACAGAGGGAGGCTGAGCCCTGAAAGGTCAATGCTATGAACAACTAAAGTATTCACACCCTGGAATAAAAACACCACAAAACAAGGGGGATGGAGGGAGGGAGCAGCTACTGCAGCAGGAGAGGGTCACAAGGTCTCTTTGAATAGTCATTCTGACCTGACGGACTCTCCATGGATCTGGGGGATTTAAGACTTGTTGGAACACTTTTGCCAATTCTTCTTAAACGTGTGTTTATCCAAATTCTGTTTTGGCATTTTATTCTGTTTTTTTTTTTTTGCCAAAATTGGAAAAGGAGAAAAATCCCTTGGACGATGTGGAAAAATAGAAGTTATGTTCTTACCATAACGTTCCATGTTAGTTGTCTTCTTCTCGCCTTCTTCTTGCTGGATGGGTTCGGAGCCGACCTCGGCTCCGACTCGGCCACTCTAAAAGCTCGAGAGTTGGTTCCACCGGCTCGAGGCTCCCCTTATATCCCACAATGCTAGGCGTGAGTTACCTCAGATCTCGTTTGTAAGCTAGGCCCAGCCTATAATAGTAATAGAATAACTAGTAACAAAGTCCACCTCTAAAAACAAGGGAGAAGAGAAGGGTGACCTACATCCTGATCCAGGAAATATGCACAGCAGAGCATATACCTAAAGTATAGAGGTGGTAGAAAGAAAGGTCACAATCAAAACTCCTCTAGGTCTGTCCAGGCTAGGGGGAAGGAGGGTGGGACGCAAGAAGAAGGCGAGAAGAAGACAACTAACATGGAACGTTATGGTAAGAACATAACTTCTATATGTTAAGTTGTCTATCTCGCCTTCATTCTTGCTGGATGGGACCGCGTCCCTAGCACCTTGTCCCGGGTGGCCTATCGGAACAGACTCTTGAGAACAGTGGAACCAAAGTTAGCTCTATGTCTAGAAGCTAAATCCAGCTTATAATGAGAAATGAAAGTGTGAGGAGTAGCCCAAGTAGCCGCTGCACAAATGGTGTCAATAGGCAGTCTATCTTGGAAAGCTATAGAAGTAGCCAAGGCTCTGGTAGAACGGGCTTTAGGTTTGCTAGGCAGCCTTTGGTGTCTAATTTCATAAACAAGGGAGATCAGAGATGTTAGCCATCTGGATAATGATACCTTTGAAACTGAAAGTCCCTTTCTGCCTTCTGCATAAGAGACGAACAGCTGGTCAGATTTCCTGAATTGTTTTGTTCTATCCAAATAGTACCTTAACTGACGATGAACATCTAGCCAATGCAATCTTTGTTCAGATCTGTTAGAATATTCTGGAAAAAACACCGGGAGGTCAATGTTTTGATTTAGGTTAGCCGAGGAGGCTATTTTTGGTAAGAAGGACAGATTGGTTCGTAAAGATACTCTGTCCTTATGGAACAACAGATAAGGAGGTCGGCAGCTGAGTGCATGAAGTTCTGAAACTCTTCTAGCTGAAGTAATAGCTACTAGAAAGAGAGTCTTCCATGATAGTAATTTCAAAGAACAGGAGGCTGCAGGTTCGAAAGGGGAAAGAATCAAAGAACTAAGAACTAAATTTAGGTCCCAGGGAGGAGGAGGATCTCTTATAGGAGGTCTGAGTAGAAAAACTCCTTTCAAAAAGGCTTTGCAAAGTTTGTGGGACATTATGGCAGACTCTGAAATGCCCACATGAAAGTTAGAAATAGCTGCCAATTGAACTTTAAGAGTAGATGGAGATGAACCTGCATGGAAGAGTTCAGCTAGAAAATCAAGGACCATTTGGATGGAAGCAGTGAAAGGATCTATGTCCCTTCCTTGAGCCCAATAGGTGAAACGTTTCCACTTACTCAAATAAATCTTTCGAGTGGAAGATTTATGGAAGCTATCAAAATATCTCGAACAGAGTGAGATATTTGAGGAAGCCTGGCTAAGGTTGGAACTGGAGGAACCAAGCAGTGAGGTTCAGAGAGGGGAGGGAGCGATGTAACTGACCCGACTGATGGATCAAAAGATCTGGAACTAGGTCCAGATGCCAAGGTCGCTCCAACAGAAACTGATGTAGAAAAGGGAACCAAACCTGTCGAGGCCAGTATGGAGCAATGAGGATCAATGAGGCCTTCTGAGCGATAGCTTTCTGTATCACTTGAGAGATTAGTGGGAAGGGAGGAAATGCATACAGAAGTCCCCGGGGCCAAACTTGGACTAGAGCGTCTCTGCTGGGTTGGCCTGGTAAAGGGAATAGGGTGAAATAATCTCTGCACTTGCTGTTTTGGGGAGTAGCAAAAAGGTCGCAGCAAGGCTGACCCCACTTGAGAAAAATTTCTCTCACAACAGAGTCTTTCAGAGACCACTCGTGAGGCATGAGGATAGCTCTGCTCAACTTGTCCGCGATTTGATTGGACTTCCCGGGGATGTGCGTTGCTATCAGAAAACGCTGAGAAGAAATCGCCCATTACCACAGTCTGAGTGCTTCTCGACACAGGGGGTAGGACCTGGTTCCGCCTTGTTTGTTGATATACCACACTACAGACATATTGTCAGTCTGGATTGCTATCGTTCCCAAGGGAAGAGAGTCTTGAAGGGCTTGCAACGCTAAAAGCACTGCTCTCATCTCTAGAACATTTATGTGCAAGTGGCATTCTTCTGGTTGCCATGTGCCCTGGACAGTTCTGCCCTGATAATGCCCCCCCCCCACCTGATCAGGGAGGCGTCCGTTGTCAGAGTAGCAACCGGAGGGGGAGGAACAAAGGGTCTTCCCAATAAGAGCTGAGGGGAAGACATCCACCACAGAAGATGGTTCCTGCATGTTTGCGTGATCATAATGGTGTGGGACATCGGAAGTTGCTGGTATGACCATTGTGTGAAGAGCATCCATTGAAGGATTCTCATGTGGAATCTGGCTAATGGAAGCAAAGGTATGGCAGCCGCCATAATCCCCAATACTTTTAGAACTAACCTGGCTTTGACTTTGTTGCTGCTGAAGATGAGCGAGACCAGTTTTTGTATGTCTGTTATTCTCTGATCTGTTAGCCTGGCAGACATGTTGACTGTGTCTAGAATTGCGCCTATGAAGGTAATAACACGACAAGGCGACAAAACAGACTTTTCACAATTTATTGAAATGCCTAAGTTTTGACAAGTGCGAAAGGTGTAGTCCCTGGCTGTTAGAAGAAGATGCTCGGTGGGAGCTGTAAGGAGCCAGTTGTCCAAATATGGAAACACCTGGAATCCTTGACGTCTCAGGTGAGAAGCTACCACTGCCATACATTTGGTAAACACCCGGGGGGCAGTGGTGAGTCCAAAGGGCAGGGCTCTGAATTGAAAATGACTGGTTCCCAGCCTGAAGCGGAGAAATCTTCTGGAGCGTCTGTTCATTTTTATATGATAGTACGCATCCTGAAGGTCTATAGAGCACATCCAGTTTTTCTTCCCAATAGGGGAAGGATGGACTGTAGCGTGACCATCCGAAATCGTGTTTTCTTGACTGACTTGTTCAAGATACTGAGATCCAAAATTGGTCTCCAGTCCCCTGTTTTTGGAACTAAAAGAACCTGGAGTAGATTCGGATCCTTGCTGGTCTGCTGGAACTGGTTGAATTGCTCTTTTGCAAGCAGTTTTGAAACTTCCAAAGCTGCAAGATCCCTTTGAGCGGGTGGAACATCTGGAAGGGATTTTTGATCGGTTTGGAATGCAAAGAAAGGGAATGGAATAGCCTTCGAAATGATGGACTGTACCCACTTGTCTCGAGTTAGGGATAGCCAGGCTTCTGGGTACAGTGACAATCTTCCCCGACTGCCTCGAAGGTGGACAGTCAGGCAACAACTCAGGGATGATGCAAGAGCTTATCAGAGAAACTTTCTCGATTGCCCTGGTTCTCTGGACCCCCCTGCCTCTAGGGCGGCGTCTACCATTGTTGTTCCCCTCTGCCTCTGGCGGGAACCGACTCTGTCGTCAGGCGAAGTCCCTTGAGATTGTTTATGGAACCACATTTTTCCACTTTTCTGGCCCTTGGGGTAAGGCCTAGAAGGAGTAGAAAAACGGACTCTGACGGCAGAAAGAGTCTTGCCATCAGTCTCGCACCTAGTCAAGGTTTCTTTCACTTGAGGACCAAAAAGAGATCCATCAAGCGGGGAATTAGTGAGCAGCGTTTTAAAGGGGTCCGCAAAGTTGCATAACCGCATCCAGGCATGCCTACGTAAGGCCACTCCTGTTCCTGCGGCCCTGCTCGCTCCATCAGCCGCATACGAAAGGAGGCGCATGGAGGAGTTAGCTATGGAGTTCAGGGTAGCCAGCTGAGTGTTCATCTTGTCTTGAAAACCCGCAGCTGTAGGATCCTTTAACATATCACTCACTTCTTTGATCAAGTCCCTTTGAAGACGAGTAAAATGGCATAGGTAGTTCAGCGAACGCATTGCAAAGGTCGCTGACGAGAACATCCGCTTCCCGTACCTGTCCATGGACCTAGATTCCTTGTTAGGTGGATGAACAGGCACTGAAGGATCAGCTAGTTCCTTCTTAGTGGCAGCAGCAACCACCATAGCATCCACAGAAACTCCTTTTGTCAGAAACTGCTTATCTGTTGGTGCTGTGATGAATTTTGAGGGTCTCCTGGGAGTGGGGTCCACTGAATCAGGAGCCGTCCATGCCTTTTTTGCTACCACCTGCATGAGGGGGTCAAAGGGAGACACCCAGGAGGTGGAAGGGCGAGAGCCAAACGCCTCAAGGTACACAGATTCATCCTCCGAAGGGTTGAGGGCTGGCCAATTTCCCCTCTGTTTGAGGATTTCTAGAATGTCTGCAAAAGAGACATCTTCAGAAGGGGAACGGGGGGAACCCTCGGAATCCTCTAAATCTGTGTCAGAGGTGACGGACTCAGGTGAGTCAATGTGTTTCCTCTTACACTTTCTCTTCCGAGGGGGCTCTTCTGCCAAATCAGGAGAGGCCTCGGAAGAGGATGAGATCCCCACAGGGGATTCCTGAGGAGCTGGCTCTCTGCGGTCCGGGATGAGGGAGTGAGTCGACTTGACCTGAGGCACCGTAGAGGGAGGGGCGGACGGAGCCGACTGTGGAGTAGAACCAGGTTCTAACACACTCCGCATGACCTTGAACACACCCCTGTCAGGCAGAGCCAGAGGTCCCCGCTCCGAGAAGCTGAGAACCTCCCTCGGCACCGACAGTGATGGCTCCGAGGCCGATGTCGGAGCCGAACTCACCAGCGCCGAAGCTCCGAGAGGAAGAGCGGGGTCGGACAAGGGTCCGATGCCACTCACCCCCTCGGAGCCGACGAGGGAAGTCCGGCGCCGAGATTCTTCGAAGGAAGAAATCGGAGCCGACGACGGAGCCGAAGACATCTGTATCGGCTCCGACGCTACCACAGTCTCGGTTCCAGCGCCCGGCTCCGAGCTCAACGGAGTCGGAGGAGGAACATATTGATGGACAGGGGCAGGCATCGACTGATGAGTCGGGCTCTGAAGCATTTGGGCCAGTGCCTCGGACTTAAGAAGTCGACTCACTACCCTCTGAAGGTCATGATCCGACAGCCTCGATGACCTAGAGGAGTGAGATTTATGGCTCCGTTCAGACAGCAGAGGAGATGCTGGAGCCGAATGAGCGGAGCCAAGGGATGGTGACCTAGATCTCTTCCTAGATGTCGGCTCCGAAGGTCTGGTCGGAGCCGACAAGGGAATTTCTAATACCTCGGCTCCAGCCTGAGCCGAGGGAACCACAGAAGCTGTAGACTCATCGGCTCCAGCCGGAGCCGATGCAGGCGTAGGTTTAGTAGCCTTAGGTCTCGGCTCAGTAGCTGGAGCTGAGGACCTAGAAGCCTTGGAGGGCTTCCCAGAGACAGAGAGGGAATCCTCAGGCTTGAGTAGACCCCTTAGGATCAATTTGTTCTTTCTTTCCTGCAGGACCCTGGGACTGAAGCCGTGGCATACAGCACAGGAGTCCTGCAGGTGCAAAGGCCCCAGGCAGTAGACACAAGAAGTGTGACCGTCTGTCAGAGACATTTTCTGACAGCACGCATCACACTTCTTGAAGCCTGAGACCTTTGTGTCTTTAGACATCTTAGAACAAAAAAGTGTAATCACACACACTCAGTCAAACACACTGATTACACCTTACCTTATTTTTAAACTCAAAAATAAAACAACTATCAAAAGTTTTAATTAAGAGAAACAACACACACACACCACTAGGGAATGGAAGAAAAGGCCTGAAGGCCCGAGGGAGAACTTATAAGTTCTTGTGGGGAAGAAATGGGATTTTTGTGAAAAAAGGGGTAGAATTCCACTAAACTAAGGGAAACAAGAGTTAAAATTAAAAATAAAGGGGTTTAAGTATACTAACTTTACTGAAAGTTTACTCACCAAGAAGCCGGTAGAAAACCAACACCTCGATCGCTGTAGCGGCAAACGAGATCTGAGGTAACTCACGCCTAGCATTGTGGGATATAAGGGGAGCCTCGAGCCGGTGGAACCAACTCTCGAGCTTTTAGAGTGGCCGAGTCGGAGCCGAGGTCGGCTCCGAACCCATCCAGCAAGAATGAAGGCGAGATAGACAACTTAACATTGAGGGCTGAAAAATATTAGACATTTCCAGGATCAGCTTGTCCTTCATCACACTTTTTGATCACCTCTGCAACAGAGGGCTTAGCACTAAATCTCTATCCAAGGGAGAATTTAAAATCTCATTTGTTTTGCATCATCTGGGAGGTTCTGAGAATGCAGCCAATCAGACCTCCTTAAAACAGTACCAGTGGCCATAGCCCTGGAAAATCTATCAACAAAGTCATGCACACACTGTAATCAATGAATAGTGACTTGCACATTACAAGTTATTAAAGCAGATATTTCCCCTCACAAGGAGAAACTGCAGACAAAAGCATTCCTCATACTTTCAGAACAAACCTTAACATATGAGCATGACAATTAAAAATTCTGAAAATCAAAGTTGCAGAATATGCTTTCCTCTATACTTAAAATAAACTTTCCAACCTTATCAGAAAAAATAGGATTGGAATTAATTAAGTGTTTAGCAGCAGCAGAATTAACTAAAGCTATAGCTGCTGGGTCAGGTTTGGGAATAGTGTATAAAAGCTTAAGATTGTGGAACTTTATTCATCCTGTCTTTTTAGGGGCAGCTGGCTGACTATTAGGAAATTTGCAGGCAGTTACACATATCCTCCAAAGCTGAGAGAACTGGAAGAATTGGTGAAGTTTCTGAAAATTCCTTCTGTAACAGCTCATACTATGCTCTGATGAACTGAGAAACCTCAGTCTTCTCCCACTAGAAACACTGGCACATTCTAAAAATAATCTCTGAGAAAGAGAAACCTCACATGGAGAATCAGAAACTGAGCTCTTCTTCTTGTGTGAATCAGAAATCTGAAGAGAAAAACTTTTATCTTTCCCTTCATCTCCCTGTCCAGTGGGTTCCGGGGGTGGTGGTTTTGTCTTCAGATTTTTTGGAGCCATCCATGCCCCATGGTGTCTCTGCACTTGTAAGCTCTGCCCCAGCTTCGGCCTCGGAAGAGACTTCTTCGGTGCAAGGTGTGACCACGGTTCTGAAGGAGTCCTTTTCGGTTCCGGGCTCCCATCCCTTTACGGGTGGCCTGCCTTCTAGGCCATGGAGAGGGCATTGTTCTTTGCAGGCAGTCAGTTGTTGCCTACCCTGTCGACATCTGGTCTTTCCCAATGACCGGAGCTTCCTCCAGCCTCTTCCCTCGGACAGAGGGCACAGAAGGCTCAAGATCTAACCACTGTGGTTATGTCCTCTTCATATACCTCTACAGAGCACCCAACTGAAGAGGTTCCTGCAAAGAGAAAGTGCAAAAGGAAGCACTTGGGCTACCCTGAGGAGTCATTCACAGAAGATACTGATTTTGATGAAGGGGAAGTTTCCCCCAAGTCTCCCCATGACAATGTTTTCTTCATGGACATCATAGAGATCCTTCAACAGAGAGGAGGTTGGACTTCCATCCAACCTTCCTCAGAGGAATCAGTATATCTTGAGGCCTTTTGTGCACAACCCTCCACCTCTTGGATTTCTCCGCCCGCTGACAACCTCATCAAACTGATCGCTCAGCGGACATGGAAGTCACTTGATGCAATCGAGCTGATCCGTAAGAGACCAGATTTGCATATTGTCAGCCGCTAATGATCAACCACATTTGACTAAGTGAATTCCAGTAGATGCCATGGTGGTAGCGGCAGCCACTAAGAAGGAACTTGCCAACGAAAGTCCCACTATCCATCCCCAAATAAGGAATCTAGGGCTATGGATAGATTTGGGAAGTTAATTTATGCTTCATTGACCTTCGCTCTTAGGTCCTTGAATTACATGGCACATTTTACCAGATTGCAGAGGGATCTGATAAAAGAACTTTCAAATACCCTTTCAGGAGCAGCAACTGAAGGATTTGAGACAAAGTGACTTCTCAGCTTGCAACCCTAGAATCGATATCCAACTCGTCCATGAGGCTAATTGCAAATGTTGCTGAAGGGATGACTAGAGCTGCGGGTTCAGGCGTAACTATCAGGAGTCATGCCTGGATGCACTTATGTGAATTTGCAGAGCCATTTAAGTTTTCTTTCATCAACGCTCCATTTTAAGGAACATCCCTGTTTGGTCCCAAAGTTAAAGAGAGTCTAGCCAGATGTGAGAAAGATGAAAACACTCATCTGATGTTGTTAACCCATCAGTGATGAATGGAAACAAGATTATCGGTTCCATCCTCGGAATGGAGCCGGCCTTGTAGCAAGCTCGCGCTAGCCAAAAAACTCTCGAGCTAAGTCTCTACCCAGAATGCCCCTCTCCCTGTTAACTCAGATCTCATTTGCCACGTAGCTGTAAAGCCGCATTTTAGAAGAGCTCTCAGCTAAGTACATTTTATTAAGAATCTAGACCTATAATCTTTGGATATTTCTCCTTTTCTTCGATAAATAATTACACTACCCTTGTTTACTCTGCCTATCTTTACTGTTGATAATTTTTAAAAGTACCCTCGTTGGTATGGCCCTTTTCCCCTTTGGTTTTCTTTTCCTTACCTAAGTTGTTTCCCTCTTTTTCCATTTAATTTTAGATCTTCTTAAGAATAACAAAAGAGTGGATTCCAAGGGATAGTTGGACGTTTTTTCTCTTGGGTTTTGTTGGTACTCTTATGACTGTGTTTCATTGTTTTCTTTCTTGTGATATATCCCTGTCTAGATGTCTGAAAGAAGGGAACTTCAGGATTTAAATTTTATGTTTTCTGAAAATGTGAAAATTGCCTAATAATGACTTACATGATGATTATGTGTACTGTTTGGGTGTGTGTTGCATCTTTCTGTACAGCATCCATGCGACATTTGCCTGTGTTTCAGCCAGTGCACTCTTAATGACCACAAAATAATTAATTATGAAACGAGTACTAAGGTCTTCCTTTTCAGAGTCCGTTTTTATTATGGAGGTCTTAACCCCCTCCTATCAAAAGCAAAGAGCTGCACTCTAACTCTTTCCACCATTGGGTGATAAGGACTAACCATTGCCTGCTCTGGCACAAATATTGTCTTTGGAACTGATCTTTGAGCTCACTACCACTTTGGTTCCAGTAGCTACCTCGGCTCTGAGTCTTTCCCCCGCACCGAGCATGTTGAAACCCTCGGAACCATTGCCAGCTTTGGCACAGATGCAGCCTTTGGAGCTGATCATCGAGCTCACTACCACACTGGATCCAGTAGTTACCTCGGCTCCGACTCTACCCTCGACACCGACCATGTTGAAAGCTTCGGAACCATTGCCAGCTTTGGCACAGATGCAGCCTTTGGAACCGATCATCGAGCTCACAACCACTTTGGATCAACTAGCTGCCTCAGCTTAGAGTCTTCCCTCGGCACCGAGCATGTTGAAAGCTTCGGAACCATTTCCAGCTTTGGCACAGATACAGCCTTTGAAACCGATCATCGAGCTCACTACCACTTTGGTTCAGGTGGCTACCTCGGCTCTGACTCTTCCCTCGGCACCGAGCATGGTGAAACCTTCGGCGCCGTTGCCAGCCTCAGCACCGACTCAGCCTTTGGTCCCCAAAACTACCACTTTGTTTCCACAAACTACTTTGGTTCCAACTCTTCCTTTGGCACAGAGCATTGTATTCGCAACACCTTTAACACCAGTCTTAAAGCTACAGGCTTCAGGACCAGCTGTCTTGACACCACAGACCCGATACCATCCTCCTTAAACCTGTTTCTAGGTCATGTTTACAGTACATGGGACACCTTTTCCCTTCTGGAATATCCACTTGATAAACCAGAAGCCTTTCCGAACATGTGGAGCATCTTGTGTACTAGCTGTTGGCAGCCAGGGTGTTATCCACTCCTTCCGAGATCCATTCGGATCCAAGGTCTTCTGCTCTAACACACTTCTGAAACCCATTACCTCGGCGCCAGTACTCCTTCACTCATTGGTTCTAACTTCATTCTTTTGGTCCACGGTTCCTGCAGAACTAACCCCTCCACAATTTGAGAATTGGAGGACAGGCACTTCGGGCCAGGGCACGGAACCGTTCTCTCCTCCTTTCTATCCTTGGTACGAGGATTCCTTGACAGAAGACATGGATTATGTTCATGGTCAAGAGTCCCCTCGGTCACCTCCTTCAGAGACACCCTGGAAATCCTGAAACTGCAGGTGATTAGAAACCCAGCAACCCTCTGTCCGAGGAGCCGTTTTCCCACAGGCTTTCGTGCCCGGCCTTCTACCTCTTGGCTGACTCTGCCTGCCAATGAGCTTGCCCAGCTCAACGTAGCACCGCCCATGAAAGAACCCTCATACCTGTGAAACTATTCCCCAGAGACCTGGCAAATTCTTTCTCCCCTGAAGACAGCCTGCGTTGGTCCAAAGGGTTACCAGATGATACTATGGTACTGGCAGCGGCCACTAAGAAGTACTTGGATGAGGAAAAATCTCACTGTTCATCCGCCCAACAGGGAGTCCTGGGTGGTAGTCTGACTGGGAAAGCGGGTTTTGCTTCAGAGATTTCTACTGTATGATCAATTAACTATTTGCATCTTTTATGAGGCTCCAGAGGGACCTGATAACTGAGTTATCTGGAACTCTCGTGGGACCGTTGTCTGACTAGGTCAGACACAAGATGGCCTCGCAGTTTGCAACCCTGGAATCGATATCCAACTTGCTCATGAGGTTGATTGCACATGCGACAGAAGGGGCAGCTAGAACAGCGGATTCGGGCATGGTCATAAGACGTCATGCCTGGATCCGCATTTGTGACTTTGTGGACTCCTTCAAGTCTTCCCCTTTTCAATGGTTCCATTGAAGCATCATCTCTTTTTCGGATCCAAAGCAAAGGACATAGGAACGAACAAGACGGAAAGGCCCTGTCTGCCATAGGCCTACCATTCTTCAACCCTCAACGTACATCCTTTAGGAACCAGAGGAGTGGAAAATTGTGGCACAAAAATCACAGAGTCCTTTCATGCTGCTCGTGGCGATGATACCCCCAAGGGCAAAGGGGGTAACAATTCAAGAAGATGCCCTTACAGAGGCAGAAGGGGTCCCCATAATCAAGACTTCAGGGACTCCTTCCCTGGACAACCTTATCAGCGCTGCTGAGGAGCATCCCGATTGCTGTCCTCTGGAAGCTGTCGGGTCGTTTTTCTTGTTCTTTCTGCACTAAGCTGCCTGGCTGTCCATTACCAATGATCAGTGGGAGCAGAGAATCATCACCAGAGGTTACTTCTTTCCTCTTTTTCTCAGAGAGAGAGTCATCCAACCAGTCTCATCAGACCAATGCGGATCCTGGTTCTTCTCATGATGCTTTTTGGTGACAAAAAAGACAGAGGACTGGAAACCCATTCCGGATCTCAGCAGTTTAAACAAAATTGTTATACAAACTAAAATCCTGAATGGTCATGATTCACTCCATTCTTCCCTTTTTGGGACAAGACAATTGGATGCGGTCAGTAGATCTCCCAGATGCGTATTCCCATATCAAGATGGATAAACGCTCCAGAAGTCTACTTCGCTTCTGTCGAGGGGCCAGTCACTATCAATTTCGTGCCCTGCCATTCGGCGTCTCTACAACCCCAGAGTGCTCACAAAATGCATAGTGATGGTCACAGATCACTTGAGTCTGCAGGGATTCTGGGTGCTTCCATTTTTGGACGACTGTCTCCTCACCCCCCCCCCCCAACTAAGCATCTTCCAGTAACAGCATTGCATCATACTCTCTCTCTAACAAGAGTATTGGGAATTACAACACATTGGGAGAAGTCAAAGTTTACTCCTACGTATGAGAGAGAGTCTTTGGAGCTGTTTTCAAAACCCAGCCCTGTCTAGTATTGCTCCCAGATCTCAAGCTACACAGTCTCAGACTCCAGCTCCGACTGCTACTCTCACCCTCTCTATTATTGGATTCCAGTATCCAACTCTTGCAAACAGGGCCTTCTTTGATGCAGCAGCCACTTGGGCTAAGCCTCATACTTTTATTAGTCATTACAAATTGCATTTGGTCTCCAAAGGGAGAGCTTCCTTCGGCTCATTGGTACTCAGGAATGTTCTTCCATAAAGGCCACGCAGGTTCCTCAAGATAGCTTGGGATTCTGTCCCATAAGTGATGAATGGAAAGAAGATTAACAACATCAGATAAAGAAGTTATGTCTTACCATAATGTTCCATCTGTGTTGTTGATCTTCTTCCATTCATCACTTCCCACCCTCCTACCCCCTTCAAAGGCTCCTGGGGATGCTCTGGGTTTATGTGGTACCTTAGGTTATTTGTGCAGAAGTGGCCTCTGCTTTACTTACTTTTTTTCTAGCAAACTTGATCTGAGGTAACAGGGAGAGGCGCATTCGGGGTAGAGACTTAGCTTGAGAGTTTTTTGGCTAGATCGAGCTTGCTACAAGGCCGGCTCGGTTCCGAGGACGGAACAAATAACCCATCAGTGATGAATGGAAGAAGATCAACAACACAGATGGAACTTTATGGTAAGACATAACTTCTTTTTTCTGCCGTAGGTGTACACTTTTCCACTCCCCAGCGGCCTTATTCCAGGAACCCGCAGAGTGGGAGGCTATGGTTTAAAAAGTCCAAAGGGCCTTTCCAGGACACACATGGGAATGACTTCTTCTGGGGTAGAGGGGGAGGCAGTAATGGACGGCACTGAGGAGGAGACAGAGGTGTCCTGCAGAATCAGGGTTCCACGGATTCTTTCTGTGGGAACTCCTACCAGCATTCCTCAAAGGAAGCTTGATTGCCGTCATGTGGAGGCAGTCGGGGGGCGGTTATCCTCGCACCAACATGCCTGACTAAAGATAATGAAAGACCTTTGGGTGCAGTGAATTATAACCAGAGGTTACTGTGTTTCCTTCCTTGTTCAACTAAAGGCTATGAAAAAAACCCCAGACGTTCCACCCAGTCACAGGGAGGCAGCAGTCTTAGAAATTCAAAAGCTGCTCGACAAAAGAGTCATCCAAGTAGTCCCACCAGACCAAGTAGGATCCAAAATTTACTCAAGGTTCTTTTTAGTGCCAAAGAAAACGGGACTGAAGACCAATCTTGGATCTCAGCAAGTTGAACAGATCAATTCGGCACACCAAATTTCACATGGTCACGGTTCAGTCTGTCCTTCCCTTTTTGGGAAAAGGACTACTGGAAATGCTCTGTAGATCTTTAGGACATGTATTACCAAATAAAAATGGACAAACAGTCCAGAAGATAGCTGCACTTCTGGCTGGGAGCCAGTCACTACCAGTTCAGAGCACTGCCCTTTAGTCTCACCACAGCCCCCAGGGTGTTCACCAAATGCATGGTAGTGGTTGCAGCTCATCTCAGACTGCATACCTAGATGACTGACTCCTTACTGCTCCCACCAGGCATCTCCTTGAGGAGACTTGAGATTACACTCTTCATCTCTTTTCCAATCTAGGCATTACTGTCAACTAAAAGTCCAAGTCCAAGTTGGAGCCATGTCAACAGTTAGAGTTCATTGGAGCAAGAAAAAACATGACCACAACCATCACATCTCTACCCATACAGAGACTGCAAAGAATGAAAGGTCAAGCCAGCCAGATTGTTTGCAACAACAAAGTACCAGCAAAGCTTCTACTACAAGCCCCAGTGTCTATGGCAGCATCTATCACTCTAGTGCCATTAGCGAGATATCACATGTGAATCCTTCAATGGCTGCTAGCATCTCAGTGGTTGATGTTAGACCAGCCAGTGTCTCATCTGATCACAATTACCAACCAATCTAAGTGGGATCTTCAATGATGGCTTCACTCCAGTGGAATTTTGATGAGCCATCCCATCGTCCCCTCTCAACCTCAAGCCATAGTAACCATGGACACATCTCAGATATGGGGGGGGGGGGGGGCATTATCTGGGAAAGAGAATCCAAGGCACTTGGCTCCCTCTGGAGGCCAATTTGCATATCAGTGCTCCAGAGATGAGGACATTGCTGTTAGTGTCGCAAGCATTCTACCTAGCCCTCCCCTCAGGGATGATTGCGATCCAGACAGACAACATGGCAGTAGTCTGGTACATCAACAAACAAGGGTGAAACAGGTCCTTCCCCCTCTGTCGGGAAGCTGTCAGAGTTTGGCAATGGGCGATTTCATCCGACCGCTTTCCTCATCATAACGCACATTTCGAGAAGCTCCAACGTGATTGCAGACAGACTAGCAGAAGTATTCTAATGTCTCACAAGTTTCAATCTGTCTGTGGCGGATAGGATATTTCGCCAATGGAGCCAGCCTTGCTGTGAACTATTTGCATCCCCTCTGAACAACAAGTGCAGCAGCTACTTTGCCCTTATGCCCTCTCCGTGGGAGTCACTGAGAGATGCTCTTCTCCACCATTTCCCCTCCAGTATATTTTATGCATTCCTCCCGATCCCTCTTCTATCCCAATTTCTAAAGAAAGCTGTCAGGTTGAAGAACAAGATAGTTCTCATTGCCCTGTTCTGACCTCGAAAAATCTAGTTTCCCTTTCATTACCTAGTTCGGAAACCCTTAAACCTGGAACCAATTCCGGACCTGTTGTCCACCTGGATGGATTGGTTCACCCGAATCTGCAGAACCTCAAGCTCACTGCATGGCTTCTCCAATTCCCATGATTGCCAGGCATTTCTCTCTTAGTTCATCAGCACAGCAAATTGTTTTGGCTAGCCACAAGCCCTCCACTAGAAAACTGTACCTCAACAAATGGCACATATTTTCTCTGTGGATGTCTAAATCAAATACTGATCCATATTTAGCTCCATTCGATAAGGTTCTAGACTTTTTGGCATAATTGTTTGAATCAGGAGCCTCAATGTCTACCATTCGAGTGCATCTAGCTGCGATCTCCAGTTTTCACTCGGATCTGACTGGCTCATCTTTGATGTCCCATAAACTTTGCAAAGCCTTTTTGAAGGGGTCCTTGATGCTCACACCCCCATATAAGGGACCATTGTTCCCTTGGGACCTTAATTTATTTCTCCAGTCCTTAGTTTATCCCCCCTTTGAACCTTCAGACAAATGCGATCAAAAATTCCTCTCTTGGAAAACATTGGATCTGATGTTGTTAATCTTCGTTTATTCCTTACTGATGGGTTATCGGTTCTGTCCTCAGAACAGAGCCGGCCATATATCAAGCTTGCATCGGTCAGAAACTCTCGAGACAAGGTCCTACCCAGAATGCTGTGCTCCATTACCTCAGATCTCGTTTGCCACATTGCTGTACAGCAGTGTCAAGCCACTCTCTTCAGCTAAGTGCATAATTTTTTGAAAGTTTATATATCGTTTCTACTTTAAAGTTTTTCTAACAGTTTCTTGTATTATTCTCCTACCTTATTGTATCCTAAAGACTCTCCCCTTTTCTTACCTTTGAGGTAATTCTTCATTACCATCATTGGTAATCCTTCTTCCTTCTCTCTTCTTACCCTTTTGGGTAACCTTTTCTCTTCTTTTTGATACTGTTGTTCTTCTCCACATCATTATGTCGAATAAGAAAAGTATTGTTTGTTTTAAACAGTGTAAGGATTATAGCCATAAGTTACCGCTTTCCAATGGCCATGACTTATGTGTCTATTGTTTGAATGTCTCCCACCTTAATGTGAATCCCCCGTGTGGGATTTGTAGAAATTTTTTGACCAGGACTCTTAATGAGAGAAAGAACAAGTTAATCCTGAAAGGTCTTCTCAAATCTCCTTTCTGTGAGGCTATCTCTGGGTCGGAGTGCTCACCCCCCCTCCTGCTAAACCCCATAAGAGGCATTCTTCCCCTTCCTCATCAAGGTCGCTCACTTCATCTCCCTTTGGAGATCGTAGGGAGTTGACTCATAAGAAGGTGAAAATGACTACTACTTCGGTGCTGCCAACTGTGACCCTTTCGGCTCCAGGCTCGACACTGCCCCAGTTGACTCTTGCTCCAGCCATGTCTTCCTTATTGACAATGGCACCAGAGTTCCTGGTGTTGACAATTATGGCCCCGAAAGTTCCGTCGCAGTCCTTACCGGCACCATCCATGCAGGTACAGTCCCCTTGGGCACCGTTTGTACAATCCCCTTCGTCCCTGAGTATGACGTTACTGTCCTCCACAGAGCAGACACTTTCGGCACAAAACACTAACGGTAGCGATCGGTGCCGGAAATGGAGCGCTAACAAGAACCAGAACTGTCGACACCATACGCTCTGAAATCTCAGTGAGAGTCAGAGGAGGAAGGAGAATAATCTGGGTGGATGTGGACACAGTTCCAGCAGCATTGGCGCTAGGAACCGAAGCTGAAGACAATCCACCAACTCCAAGGAGCTGGTCCACCAGCCTGATTATATCCAATTCAGATAGGCTCCTGGTGGATCTGCCAGAGGAAGTGGAGGGGCACTTGGATGGATGATTCTCCAAGAAGGGGCTTGGAGGGTGATCTGCAAAGGGATCTACCGAAGGAGAATACTGGGTCCGTGGCAAACTGCTAAAGGGCAACTTCTTTGCTTCCTGGGCTTTGGGTGTCACAACTGATGTTGTGGACGGCACAGAGGAACTCACTGCAGAAGCCGGCACCAACGGTGCCAAGGGTTGAGATGCCTTTGAAGGAAAGCAAGTAACTTACAAAGAAGAAACTTGTTTGCTTGAGAGCTTATAGGAGACATGTCTGGCACTTTGAAGCAGCAAACAAGATCTGAGGTAATTTGATGTGGGAAATTATGGGTAGAGCTGAGCTTGAGAGTTTTTTGGTATGCACGAGCTAGAATAATGAATGAGTCAGTTCCGAGGGTTCAGAACTGAACCCACTGTCAAGGACTATGTGAAGATTGACAACATCAAATAGTGTATGTCTAACTGGGAAGGAAAGCCTGGGCTATCTAGCTATAAAGGAACTGGAGAAACCATACAATTAGTTTGAGGCTTGGAATATTGGGATGTTTTATCCCTGAGGGATGTGACAGGAAGTCTGGACTAGGGTCCAATATCCATGACAAATATCGAAGATGAGACCAAAGGAAGAGCAACCAGACTTGGCAAAACCAAAATGTGGCAACTACTGTGCTTTCTTTAAGAATTTTGGAATCACAGGTAATGGAGGGTAGGTAAAAAGTAGACTGGAGGGCCAAACATAGAGTAGAGCATCTCTCTCTAATAGGAATAGGGCAAAATACCTGCTGCGCTTGTTTTGGGGAGATGCAAAGAGATCGCAGACAGGCTGGCCCCAACTAAGGAAAATCTTCTCTGCCACTGATTGACTGAGAGACCAATTGTGAAGTAACAAAATGGATCTGCTTTTTTCACTAGTATGCTGGATTTCCCTGGAATGTAAGTTTTCACTAGAAAGCAGTTGGAGATCACCCACTGCCAAACTCTCACAGCCTTGCCACAGAGGGGGTAAGATCAGGTTCCCTTTGTTTGTTGATGTACCAGACCACAGACATGCCAGCTTCAATCACAATAGCCCCCAGAGGGAGAACAGCTGTAAAGTCCTGCAGCATTAATAGGACCAATCTCGTCTCTAGAACACTGATGTGCGAAATGGTCTTTTGGCAGGGACCAGATGCCTTGGACCATCCTTTCCAGGAAACGCCCCCCCCCCACCCCAAATGGAAGGCATCCGTGGTTACTGTGGCCACTGGAAAAGAAAGAATTAAAGGATGCCCCAGGTAAATGTTGTCTGACTGAATCCACCAAAGCAGATGATTTCTGCATATCCAAGTAAGTCTGACTGGACAGGAGTGAGGATAATGCAGAATAAACCATTGAGCAGCTACAGTCCATTGGAGAACACGCATATATAAATGTGCCATAGGAACTAAGATTATGGCCTGCTGCCAGCAAACCTAAAGCTTGAAGGACAAGTTTGGCTAGAGGGGCAGGATGAACAAGGATTTGCTGTACCTGGAGCTTGATATCTATACGATGTGTAGACAGAGCTGCAATCTGACTTGCTGTGTTCAAGTGGGCACAGATGAACTCCAAGCTCTGTACTGGTTGTAGTTTGGATTTGGAGATGTTGATTGTAATACCAAGTGCTTGACAAAGTTGGAGCAAATAGTCCTTGGACTGTTCTAAGAGATACCTGGTTGGGAAGGTGAGAAGCCAGTCACCTAAATATGGAAACACTTGGAATCCCAGCAGTTTTAGGTCAGCTGCTACCACTGCCATACACTTGGTAAACATCCTGGGGGCTATGGGGAGATCAAAAGGCAGAGCTCTGAAGGGATAGTGATTGTCTCCCAGCTGAAAGTGCAGATATCTTGGGAAGCATGTGATCATCTTGATGTGATAGTACACACCCTGAAGATCGACTGAGCACATCCAATCATCCTTACACAAAAAGGGGTGGATGGACTGAACAATTATCATTTGGAGCTTTGACTTCATCACAAATAGGTTCAGGTTGCTTAGATGCAAAACTGGTCTCTGGTCCCCTGTCTTCCTTGGCATTAAAAAGAACCTTGAATGAGTTCCAAATCCTCTTTGGTCTGGTGGGACCTCATGGATGACTCTTTTGTCCAGGAACTTTTGAATCTCTTGTGCTGAAGCTTCTCTCTGACTGGGTAGGGCATCAGGAAGCTTTCTTTTTTTGGTTGGGGGAAATCTGAAAAAATGGTATGAAATAACTTCTGGATATTATTTTTAGCACCTAAGAATCTTTTGTTATAAAAGCCCAGGTGTCTGGGTGCAAGTATAAGCGACCCCACCCTCCAACTGCCTCCAGAGGTGAGCAGTCAGGAAACCCTTCAGGAGCAGTGAAAGGGTCTATCCTGAAAGGAATCTTGTAAACCCTGGTTTTGTGGACCTCTTATGTCACAAGGAAAGGCATCTTCCTTTTGAACTGACCCCTCTGCCCCTGGAGGAGTTGTCCCCATGTGATTTCTGGAAAGAACCGTAGGATTTACAGAACCACATTTTTCTTGACCCCTCTGATTCAGGGAAAAGGACCGCTGAGGAGTAGAAAAAACAAATCCCTAATGCAGAAATGGTCTTTCCTTCCTGTTCACTGCAGGAAAGCCTTTCTTTAACAGAAGGGCCAAACAAGGATCTTCCATCAAATGCAGCACTGATAAAAGAAGACTTGAAAGGCTCTGCAAAGTCGTATATCCACATCCAGGCATGTCTCTGTACGTTAATGCCTGAACCAGCAACCTATGCGGTACCCTCTACAGCATGGGATATCAACCCCATAGACACACTGGAAATGGATAATAGAGTGGCCATTTGTGAGAATGACCTCTTATAGTCATCTGCAAACATAGACTCCGAGAGGGATTTGGAGAGCTCCTTGATCAAATCCCTCTGCAGCCTCGTAAAGTGCACTAAATAATTCACGGACCTCAACAAAAAGGTCACTGAAGCAAATAAGAAGTTATGTACTCACTATAACGTTCCATGTGAGTTGTTCCATCTCGTCCTCATTCTTTACTGATTGGTTCGGAGCCGATCCATCAGCTCCGGTACGGCCGTATGCAAAGCTCGAGGTCTTCCAGTAGCTCGAGGCCAAGCCCCTATCCCATGATGCACTGTGAATAACCTCAGATCTTGTTTGCTGTGTGTACTATAACCATATAAAAGAGCTATCGTCCTATGGAGGGGAAGAAGAATTGAGCAACCAGGATGAGACCTACCTCTAGGTCAACTATCACCCAGGAGGGGGAAGGAGGGAAGGATGTAAGAATGAAGGCGAAATGAAAAACTCACATGGAACATTATGGTGAGCGCATAAGTTCTTAATGTGAAGTTGTTCAATCTCACCGTTCATTCTTTACTGATGGGTAGCGTCGTTAGCACCATCAATCTCGGGTGGCTCACGGGAGTACATTCTCCAGTACCGTAGACCCAAAGGAAGCCCTGTCCCTGGAGGCCTTATCAACTTTGTAATGAGTGATAAAGGTATGAGGTTTAGACCAAGTGACCACTGCACAAATGTTATCAAGGGACAATTTGGCTTGGCACGCAGAGGATGTAGAAACTGCTCTGGTTGAGTGAGCTTTAATCTTGTCTTGTAAAGGCATATTAACAGCTGAATAAACAAAGGTAATACAATTAGATAACCATTTAGACAGAGTTATTTTAGCTACGGGCCTACCTTTTCTGGCTTCAGAGAATGAAACAAAGAGCTGGTCTGATTTCCTGATATCCTTTGTTCCACCCAAATAAAATCTGAGCTGTCTGTGAACATCAAGTTTGTGCAGCATATACTCCAATTTATTGAAATGATTAGGGAAGAAAACTGGTAACTCAATGACTTGGTTGATATTACATTCTGAACAAACTTTGGGCAAAAAAGAGGGGTTTGTCCTAAGAGAAACTCTATCAGCATGAAAAATAAAATAAAAAGGGCTAAAAGATAAAGCTTGAAGTTCTGACATTCTGCGGGCAGAAGTAATAGCTACCAGAAAAATGGTTTTCCATGAAAAATATCTGAAGTCACAAGACTATGCTAGTTCAAATGGGGGGAGGATTATATGAGACAGCATAAAATTTAGATTCCAAGAAGAATAGGGAATTTTCACTGAGGTCTCATACAGGTTCATAGGTTGATACTAGACTATCTGCCCTAGGGCATTTATAAGCCTAGCCAGAGTGTGTTTGGCTTTCGCCACCCTTTTAGATTAGTTGACTGTGCCTCTGTATAGTAGGTCACAGAAGGTAGCCCTTTTAAGGTTAGTTTACTGTACCTCTGTCAAGCAGGGACACAGACGAGATCCCAGGGGTAAACTTACAATCTTCCATCCACTCGTCAAGATTTCTCTTGAAGAGGGTCAGTGAGGGGCTCTGCCTAACATGGATTGGGATTTTGTTCCAGAGTGAGGGGAGCCTCTAGGATATGAATCTGTCCGTCCACCATGTCTTATTTATTTCTGTACTGAGGTTCAAGTCCCTGGAGCATGTAGCTCTAAGGGATTTGGATTTCCTGAGGTGAAGCATGTCCATTAATTCTGGGTTGGACATGGCTTTATACGTCAGACACAGATCACCTCTGAGTAGGCGGTACACAACTGAGTAGAGCTGGTGTTTCTTTAGCCGAACTGCATAGGGCATCTGTTTGAGCCCCTTGATCCTCTTGGTGAGATACATTTGGGGTCTTTCCAGTTGCTGCAGGTGTCGGATAAGGTACATCACAAACTGGGCACTGTACTCAATTATGGGCCTGATAAGTGATGAGTAGAGGGGCACAATGACCTCTCTTGATTTAGATGTGAACCCTTTTGTGATAAGGTGGGCTATATAGAAGGTCTTTCTAACCACTTTCGTAATGTGATTGTCAAAGGAGAGATTGCTATCTACTCGGGTCCTCAAGTCTCTAATTACTTCTTCCGTACTTAATGGATTACTAGCTATGTGGTAATTTGTGGTTACTTTGTTTTTCCCAAAGGGGATAACTATGCACTTTTTGGCATTTAGCTTTAGGGCATGGCTCTGGCACCAGTTATCCGTCTCTGTGAGACCCTTTTGGAGGATGCTTGTGTCAGCTGGAGAGTCGATTATGGCACCCAGTTTGCAGTCATCTGCGAACTTGGTCAGCCGTAGTCCACCCGTGTTATCCTGTACCTCGGAGAAATATATACCGAACAAGAGAGGTCCCAGGACTGAGCCTTGTGGGATGCCACTTGTAACTGGTTTAGAGTCTGACATGGCATCTGCTATTCTGACCATGTGGGTTCTATCACTGAGCCAGTTTGCAACCCATCTTGCGACATAGGGGTTGATACTTAAGCTGGTGAGCTTATTTATGATGCCCGAGTGGGGTATTGTGTCGAAGGCTTTTGCGAGGTCCAGGTAGGCTGTGTGGACTACCTTCCCTTCATCTATGGCTTTGGAAACTGTTTCAAAGAAGTCGACCAGGTTCAAGAGGCAAGATTTGCCCTTAACAAAGCTGAATTGGGTAAGATCCAGTGTCTAGAGGTTCCCAATGTTGTTTATGATTTCCATGATGATACGTTCCATAGCTTTGCAGACCAGGCTAGTCAGGCTTATAGGGCGATAGTTTTCGGGGTCTGTTGTGGCACCACCTTTGTGGAGTGGGACCACTGTTGCTGTACGCCATTCCTTGGGTACATATCCTGTAGTAAGACTGAGATTGAACAGTGACTTTATATGAGGGTTTAGTTCTTCTTGAAGCTCGTGTAAGACGCAGCCCGGGGCACCGTCTGGTCCCATTGATGCTGTGTTGTTTGCTTTGGAGAGGGCAGCTCTCACCTGATCTCAGGAAGGCTACACTCTGTTGGGATAGACATTTGCTCTTTTGGGGGGGAAGGGGGGGGGGTTTGCACTGAACCTTTCTGCCAGGATGTTGGCAATGTCTGTGGGTTCAGTGTATTTTTTGTCATTTTGCACTAACTCAGAGCATATCTGGGAGTTGCCTCCCAGGTTTCTGACATAGCTAAAGAAGGCCTTGTGATTATCTTTAGTGTCTTGTGCAATTTTTCTTTCGAAGCTGGCCTTTGATGATTTTATGAGGAATCGTAGTTTCTTCCTAGCACTGATCAGTGACGCCTTCCCTTTTTAGGATTTTGCTCTGTCATGTAGTAGCTTTCTCCTTCTGTTGTATAGCTTATTTATGGCGGGAGTCCACCAGACAGGTCTCCTGCCTTTGGAGGAGTGAGTCTTGGTTGGGATAGCATGCTCCATGCATTCCTGTAGGTGTCCATAGAATGAAATGTTCCCTTGAGAAAGGCCTTGGATAACTTGTGGGACATAATATTTAGCCTGTCAGTTCTGAGGTGAAAGTTAGATATAGCAGCCAACTGAACCCGAACTGTTGCAGCTGCCGCTCCTTTGTTAAAAATCGTAGTCAAGAATTCTAGTATGGATGTCAAGGGGGCTTGGTAAGGATCAATATTCTGCTTAGAAGCTCATATGGAAGATCTCTTCCACTTGCTAAGATATAATCTTCTGGTGGATGGCTTATGAGAAGATACAAGGATCTGTTTTGTCTCATTGGAAAAGTTATGAAGCTTGGCTATGAGGGGAACTGGAGCAGCCAAGCTGTCAGCTTCAGATTCTGCAAAGAAGGATAGAGGTCCCCCGACGGATGTGTCAGAAGGTCTGGAACTGGGTCCAGAATCCAGGGATTCTCCAAGAGATGATGATGAAGGAATGGGAACCAAATGTGCCGAGGCCACTGAGGGGCTATAAAAATGATGGTCCTTCCCAGAGATTTTGCTTTCTGTAGAACTCTGGGTATCAATGGGATGAGTGGAAATGCATTGAGGAGACAGAGGGGACAATCGTGTACGACTGCGTCTCTCGGGGCTTCTCCTGGAGGAGGAATCAGGGCAAAGTAGCTTCCTCATTTTGTGCTGAAGTGCCTGGCAAAAAGGTCACAGCAAGGCTGGCCCCATTTGTGTAAAATCCTGTCCGCAATCTCTTTCTTGAGGGACCACTCGTGCAGCAACAAGACTGCCCTGCTCAGTTTGTCTGCTATCACGCTGGATCTCCCCGGTATGTGCGTTGCCAACAGAAAGCGCTGGGAGGAAACAGCCCACTGCCAAACTCTGAGGGCTTCTCGACAAAGGGGGTAAGACTTGGTTCCCCCCTGCTTGTTCAAGTACCAGACTACTAACATATTGTCTGTCTGAATTGCAGTCATTCCTAGGGGAAGAGAGTCCTATAAGTACTGCAACATCAGAAGTACTGCTCTCATCTCCAGAACATTGATATGCAAATGTGACTCTTGATCCGTCCATGTGCCTTGGGCAGTTTTTCCCTGAAAATGCCCCCCCCCCCACCATATCAGGGAAGCTTCCGTGGTCACAGGGGCTACTGGAGGGGGTAGTACAAAGGGGCGTCCTATGTTTACGTGAAGAGATGTCAACCACCACTGGAGAGCTTTCTTGCAAGAGCTCATAATTAAAATCGTATGATCCATTGGACATTCCTGATAAGCCCATTGAGTGAACAACAGCCATTGAAGAATCCGCATATGCATTCTTGCTAATGGTATGGTCAGGATTGCTGAAGCCATCAAATCCAATACTTTTAGAACTTCTCAAGCTGGTGCTCTGTCTTTCAATACCAATGTGCTGACATGCTGACGAAGAAGGAAGACTCTCTTGATTGGTAGTCTGAGAGTGCTGGTTGAAGTGTCTAACTCTGTCCCGATAAAAACAATATGCTGTGATGGTGACAAGGCAGACTTTTCTGAGTTGACTGTAATGCCTAAGTGATTGCAGAGTGTCAGAGTGTATTCCCTTGACTGAATCAGTTGATACCTGGTGGTGGCGGTAAGGAACCAGTCATCTAAGTACGGAAACACCTGGAATCCTAGATGCCTCAGGTGAGCCGTGACCACTGCCATGCATTTGCTGAACACTCTGGGGGCTGTAGTGAGACCAAAGGGCAGGGCTTGAAATTGATAATGATTGGCTCCCAGCCGGAAATGCAGGTGATCTCTGGATGGCCTGGCCATTTTTATGTGGTAGTACGCATCCTTGAGATCTATCGAGCACATCCAATTGTCTTTCCCTAAAAAGGGAAGTCTAGACTGTAGCATGACCATCTGAAACTTCTCTTTCTTCACATATTGGTTGAGTCTGCTGAGGTCCAATACGGATCTCCAGTCCTCTATTTTCTTTGGAACCAAAAAGAACCTTGAGTAAGTTCCAAATCCTGTTTGGTCTGCTGGGACTAGCTGAATCGCTCTTTTTTCTAGCAACTTGTGGACTTCTACAGCTGCTTGTTCCCTGTAACTGGGTGGAACGTCCGGGATTCTCTTTATGGACGGGGCAAAAGGTATGAAGCACCCTCTGGAAATGATACTTTGTACCCAGCTGTCTTTTGTAATTTCTTGCCAGGCATCTGGATACAATGATAAGCGACCACCGAATGCCTCCAGAGCAGGACAGTTGTGCCTCCTTTCAGGAGCGCTGGTAGGATTGACCAGAGAAGTTATCTCTGTCACCCTGATGTTGCGGACCCCCTCTGTCACGAGGGTGGTGTCTTCCACTATTAACCTCTCCTCTGCCCCTAGAGGGGGGGGGTTCACCATGTGTGTCCTGAAAGGCTCCTTGGACTTTCCGGAACCACATTTTTCCTCCCCTTTGGCCTTTGGGGTAAGGCCGAGTACGGCTTGAACAATGGACTCCGATGGCAGACAGAGTCTTTCCCTCCTGTTCACACCTGTTCAAATTTTCCTTCACTTTTGGCCCAAAAAGGGATGAGCCATCAAAAGGGGGGTTAACGAAGGAAGACTTAAAGGGCTCCGTGAAGGAACACAAGTGCATCCAGGAATGTCTTCTGAGACCGATTCCTGTACCCACTGCCCTAATCGTTCCATCAGCTGCATATGATACGAGACGCATGGATGAGTTGACAATGGAATTTAGGGTAGCAAGCTGGGCAGCAACTTGTCAGTGGCCCCTGCAGCTACAGTACCCTGAAGAGCATCTCCCAACTCCTTAAGGAGATCTCTTTGCAACCTAGTGAAATGGGTCAAATAGTTCAGTGAACGGAGAGTAAAAGTCACTGAACTAAACATGCATTTCCCACATCTATCCATGATCCTAGACTCTCTATTAGGAGGATGAATAGACGAGGATGTCTCAGACATTTTCTTTATGGTGGCCGCCGCTGCCACCACCATAGCATCAACAGGGACTCCTATGGACAATTAAGTTTTATCTTGAGGAGCGGATATAAACTTATTAGGCCTCCTAGGAATAGGTTCCATGGACTCCAGTGACTCCCACGCCCTCCGAGAGACCAACTGCATGAGCTCATTGAAGGGCAGAGACACCCAAGAGGAGGAGGGTTGAGACCCAAAAGCCTTCAGGAGAACTGACTCATCCTCAGTAGGGCTTTTGGACTGCCAATCACCCCTCTGCCTAAGGATCTCAAGTATCTCAGCAAAGGAGATATCCTCAGAGGGAAACTGCAGAGACTCTTTTGACTCATCCAAGTCAGTGTCAGATGTTAAAGACTCCTGTAGGGAGTATAAGTGTCTCCTCTTGCACAATCTCTTCCTGGGAACCTCCTCAGTGGGAGCCTCTGGAGAGGTCTCGGAAGAGCAGGGGACACCATGTAGGGCTACCTGAGGCTCTGGGTCTCTACGCCTAGCCTGGACGATGGAAGCAGAAGCAGACACAGGCACTTTGGGGGATGAGGAAACAAGGCCTGAAGTCGAGGATGTCTTGGGGGACAAGGCTCTCCTCATGGCTTCGAAGGCACCACGGCTCCGATGTGAAGGAGTTGAAGGATACGAAGGAACCACCAACCCCTCCCGCACCGAGGCCGTGTGCTCCGAGCCCAAGGTAGGAGCCGAGCTCATCCGAGCCGAAGCCCCGAGAGGAAGAGTCGGCACTGACAAGTCAGTCCAACTATCCTCCCCGGACCCGACTGGAGAGAGTCCCCAGTCGGCACCGAGAACGTCAGAGTGGATGGAGCCAAGGACACTGGAGCAGGTCTCGGCTCCAAAGGCTCCACGATTAACAGGTCAGCTCCCTCTGGCTCCGAAGGTCCGGTAAGGCTTGGAGGAGGAGTAGTCAAGTCAGGAGTAGTGGTCTTTGGCTCCGAAGGTGCTTGGGTCGGAGCCTACAACAATTTAGCAAGGCCTGGTGCCTGTAAAAGCTTCTGCAGCAATTGATCCATATCCAAATCCAACAGGCTGACAGAAGACCTAAAAGAATGCATCGACGGTGCCGACTGAAGCAGTGGAGATAGAGGCCTTTCGGATACCGGCTCCAAGGCTTTAAGCCGGCTCCAAAAAGAAAAGACTGTCGACTCCGAGGTCCGTGGAGCCGATGTCGCAGAATAGTACAGTTTTGTACCTACCATAAATGTAGATGTTCGAAGATCCACATTGCTGCAGTCCTTACACTTGGGTAGTCCGCTGTCCTCGGTCGGCCCGAATATCAAAGTATTAGGCTGACGTCGGTCAAGGCGCTTAAGACTGACATCAGGACGTCAGGATACAAATGCGCATGACCGACGTCATATCCTCAGTCTTTTCTTGCCCCAGATGTCAGAAGACCCTAAACAGAAAGGTCAAAACCAAAAGACAGCAAAAAACAAACAACCACCCTTGTACTAACCATATGTACAATATATACAATATTCACAATATGTACAACCCAAACCACACAACCGCCTCTAACTACAGAGGGAAGGAGGGAGGTAAATTGGACTGCAGCAATGTGGATCTTCGAACATCTACATTTATGGTAGGTACAAAACTGTACTATGTTCTTCATCTCACATTGCTGCAGTCCTTACACTTGGGTAGAATCCCAAAGCAGAGATAAGGGAGGATGGCAAACCTATAAAGCAGTAGGAGCTGCCAAAATGCCCTGTAAAATTGCAGTGGCAAAACCAGCCCTCGATTTAGAGTAAAGTGGAAGGTGATGATGCTTAGAGAAAGTATGCACTGAACTCCAAGTAGCTGCCTCCAAAATATCTTTAGTCGCCACCCCCCTTAAAAAAGCTGTAGAAGTGGCAGTAGCCCTAGTGGAATGAGGCCTAATCCCAGCTGGAATCTCCTTACCATGATGGGAATAACAGAAAGCAATGCAAAACCCAATCCACTTAGAAATAGTTTGTTTTGACACAGGCTTGCCATGAGAACCCAAAGCAAAAGAAACAAATAACTGCTGAGACTGCCTGAACCCTTTAGTTCTGCTCAAATAATATCGCAACTGCCTGTGTATATCCAAGGTGTGCAAAATCTTTTCCCCTTTATTTTGGGGGTTTGCATAAAAAGTAGGCAAATGAATAGTTTGGTTTAAAGCCACACTAGAAACCACTTTAGGCATAAAGGAAGGATTAGTACGCAAAGATACCCTATCCTTATGGAAAATTAAGAAAGGCTCAACTGCCATAAGGGCCTGCAATTCAGAAACCCTTCTCGCAGAGGTAGAGGCTAACAAAAAAGCAGTCTTCCATGATAAATATTTCAACTCAGCAGTAGCTGCAGGCTCAAAAGGTTGTAGAGTGAGTTTCTCCAACACAAAATTGAGATCCCAAGCAGGAGTAGGAGCTCTCCGTGGGGTCTTATATTCTTCCCCTCTAAGGAATTGCTTAAACAAAGGATGAGAAAACAATGGTGGGTCACAGTCATAGTGAGCAGAAATTGCTGCAGCATGAACCTTAATAGAAGAGAAGGACAAACCTTTGTCCAGTAACTCAGTAAGATATTGCAGAGCCACACTTAAATTAGGCTTAGAAACATCAAATACCTTTGCTGCACTCCAAAATAAAAATCTCTTCCATTTATCTGCGTACACTTTCCTTGTACTAGGCCTTCTGGCCTCCAAAATAACATTCAAAACTTGCTGTGGAAGCTGAGACCCTCCAGGGTTTAGAACAGAATATGCCAGGCTGTCAGGTGAAGAGAGTGAAGTTTGACATTGAGTAAATGACCGTTCTCCTGAGACAGCAGGTGTGGAATCGAAGGTAAAGGCCATGGAGGCTCCCGTACCAGACTTCTCAGTAGTGGGTACCAGTGCTGTCGAGGCCAATCTGGAGCTATTAAAATCATCTTTGGCTTGTCCTGTCTGACCTTCAGAAGTACCTTTGGGAGGAGAGGCAGAGGTGGAAAGGCGTACACATGAAGATTGCTCCAATTGAATGAAAGAGCATCCACTTTCCAGGCTGTGGGATGAAACCTTTTTGTGCAAAACTTTGGCAGCTGGTAGTTTATTGGAGAAGCGAACAGATCTATGTCTGGAGTTCCCCATGACACTGTCAATTTCTGAAATACATGAGGATCCAATTTCCACTCGTGGGGATCCATAATTTGTCTGCTCAACACATCTGCTAAGGAGTTCTGTGCTCCCGGCAGAAACCTTGCCTGAAGATTTAGCTGTAAACTGAGAGCAGGCTCCCACAAAATCATTGCTTGTCTGCATAGAGGATAAGAATGTGTTCCCCCTTGCTTGTTGATGTACCACATGACAGTTGTGTTGTCTGTTAGAATCAACACCTGCCCTGGAAGAAGTAAATCCTTGAAAGCTATTAATGCAAATTGGACTGCTAACATCTCCTTCAAGTTGATATGTAGATGTAGAAGTCTGGCAGGCCACGTGTCTTGTATCCACTTTCCATTTAGATGAGCTCCCCAAGCTTTGTCTGAGGCATCTGTCGTTAGAATCTGACTCGCCTCTGGCCGGGTCACAGAGAGTCCCTTGTTTAGGTGACATTCCTGAGCCCACCACAAAAATTCCTTTTGAATGCAAGGTATTATCTGAATGACAGTGTCCATATCTTGGCAGTGCTGTGTCCATACATTTTGAGATACCACTGTAGCTTCCTCATATGCAGTTTGGCATTGGGAAGCACCAGAATACAAGATGCCATGAACCCCAAGGCTTGAAGGACTGTCCTTGCAGTCAGCCTGGACTGATGAGACAATTGATGGAAGTAAAGAGAAAGATTCTTTTGTTTGTCTGGGGTCAAAGGCCATCTGGGATGCTGTATTCAGTCTCACACCCAGAAAGCACATGTCCTGAGAGGGTACTAGACCGGACTTTATTTCGTTCACAGAATACCCCAGGCATCTTAGCACTGCTATCACATAGTGTAAATGATGAAGAAGTTCGTCCTTTCCTTGAGCCAGAATCAGGCAATCGTCCAAATAAGGATAGATCTGTATTCCTCTTAGCCTGAAGAAAGCTATCACTGGAGCCAGAACCTTCGTGAACACTCTGGGCGCAGTAGATAAGCCAAAGGGCAATGCAGAGAACTGATAATGAGAAGTCCCAGCCAAAACGCAGATACTTCCTGCAACTTAGCCTGATAGGAACATGAAGGTAAGCCTCCTTGAGATCCAGAGTCACCATCCAGTGATCTTTGCCCAGCAGAGGTAAAAGCTGTTGTAACGTCAACATTTTGAACTTGGGAATGTCCAGATAAGTGTTGAGGATAGATAAATCCAAAATTGGTCTCCACATGTTCCCCTTCTTTGGTACTAGGAACAGGCGAGAATAAAATCCTAGGCCCACTTCTGGCAGAGGAACCGGTTGTATGGCCCCTATTTGGAGCAGCAGAGAAATTTGTTTGTGAGCCTCTAGTCTTTGCTGAGGAGGAACGTCCGGCATGCCTTTGAAAGGAGGCAAGGTATGGAAATAAAACCTGTAACCTCGGTGTATGATATCCAATACCCATCTGTCTTGGGTAATCAAACTCCAATTTTCCTTGAAGAGTGCCAACCTTCCTCCCAAAGGTGCTGCCAGACAAGAAGGATCTGGCAGCTGAAAGGGTAGGTCATTGGGCCTGTTTACGAAAGGACTGGCCCCTGCCCTCACCTGAAGATTGTGCAGGAGAACTCCCTGTTCTAGGTCTGAAGGAGCTCTGAGCTCTGCCCCTACCACGTCTAGATCTACCCCTAGACTGTGAATCATAAGAAGGTACGTCCACCCCTTAGCAGGCCAATTCCTACTAAACTCGGAGGCTGGACTTGCAAAAAATCTTTAACAGTCTGCATAGACTTAGCCTTGTCCTCCATTTTCTTCAAGACTGACTCCACAGGTGAACCAAACAACACATCAGACTGTAAAGGAGCATCCAAAATCCTTGTCTTAACATGTTCAGACAAATTCTGATCCCTCAACCAGGCGTGCCTGCGAAGAACTGACCCAGTGGCAGCCACCCTAGACGAGGCCTGTATAGCATCAAAACCACATTGTAAAGAATGCTTACCCACCTGTTCAGAGACATGTACCAAATCCTGTAGTTCCTTACACTCAATGCCTTCCGCCAGAGCATCTACCTTAGACTTCAGTTGAGAAAGAAGATAGTTTTAATATTTCAACATGTGAAACTGGCAATTCAAAGCCCTCATAGCTAAGGTGGAAGAAGTATAGACTTTCTTTCCCCATCTATCCAAAGCTCTGGCCTCTTTATCTGGAGGAACCGGATTTTTTACAACAGAGGCCTTGACACCCTTAGGTCCCTGACTAACAGTTTCTGGGTCTGCCCTAGGACTCTTATAAAGATATTTATGAGCCTCAGGCACCCTATAATACCTATCCGGTTTAACAGGAGCAGGAGGCAAAGAATCAGGATTAAGTGAAGCCTCCGCAAACACATCTTCCACAACATCCAGAACAGGAGGTATAGCCAAAGGCCTATGCTGGGGTAAAAGCAAAAATTCCCTAAGCCTTTTCCTGGAATCAGAGAAGTCCTGACCTTCCCACTTAAAATGTTCCTCATGGAATGAAGAGTCTCTGAAAAAGAAAAATCCTCTGGAGGAGAAGCAGAAGGAGTGGAATCATCTGCATCAGAATCAGAATAAGGAGAGTACTCCTGCAAGTCTTCAGCTGAAGACTCTGAAACATCTGAAGCCTGCTCAAAACTCCCCAACTCTGGTTCCACCCTAGGCCTCTTATCTGGAGGGGGCAAAGAACCTCTAATCAAAATAATTAAATCCTCTGCCATTTTAAGCATGTGCTTCTTGGGCACAGATCCTGAAGAACCAGGAGTGACCCCAACAGAAGCTAAACCTGGCCTACCCCTGGGAGAAGCCTTAGAAACAGAAGGAGAGGGCCTAACCACCCTAGGAAGGGAGGGGAGTACAGTAACCTGAGAAGCCCCTTCAGCCTGACCTGCCTCCTGAGACGCCACATCCTGCAATAACAGTCTCCCCCTGGGACTCCTGAGAAGCCTCCGGCGGAACCACCGGTTCCACTGACGCCTCTAAAGAACCGGCGTCCGGTACGGACGACTCTTCTTGCCTGGGCTTAGCTGCCTTGTCTTTGCGCTTCTTCGAAGAAGCGGGCGTCGGAGCATCCGACGGCATCTTATAATTGCACCGCTTCCCAAAGACCAACCTGGCACAATCTAACCTTCGCTTAATAGTGCGCTTATTGAACCTAGCACAAAAGCGACACCCAACAACGCCGTGCTCAGGCCCCAAACAAGGAATACACAAAGTATGATAATCTCTATGCGGTATCTGTTTCCCACAAGAAATACAGTTATTCACTTTTTCTGACATCCGGTAAACCACTGAGGCAAGAAAAAACTAAAATATTCCCCAACGGGGTACTTAGCCAACTTTGACTCCGTCTGAAACTCCGAATTCGAAAAATTTCAGAACGCCGAACGGCACTTGCAACGCTGCTTCTGCATCGGACCATGCGGCAAAAAAGACTGAGGATATGACGTCGGTCATGCGCATTTGTATCCTGACGTCCTGATGTCAGTCTTAAGCGCCTTGACCGACGTCAGCCTAATACTTTGATATTCGGGCCGACCGAGGACAGCGGACTACCCAAGTGTAAGGACTGCAGCAATGTGAGATGAAGAACATCCTCCAACTTTTTAGATTTTTTTGACTGTTTAGAGTCCTTAGAGTCCCCAGAAGATCTAGAGGACTTGGAAGACTTACTGGCCACATCCTGGTCACTCAACGCTTCATGAAATGGATGCTTCAACAAGCCTCTGTTTACCAATTTCCTTTTCCTCTCCAGTAACACTCTAGAGGAAAAAGAATGACAAATGCTACAAGACTCCTAAGCAGAAAACACAAGTTACATGTCCATCAGTAACAGACATTTTTTGACCGCATTCTGGACACTTTTTAAACCCAGACTTTGGGTGCTTGTCCTTGTCATCCAACATTATGCTACTGAGGAAACACAGATCTGAAAATCGGAAATACCCTAGGCTTTATCACACAGCACACGCAAGTAGCCAAAGAAAAAATGCACACAATATCGAAAGCTATTCAACACAAAGCCTAGGCTCTAACAGCACACCACACAAAGGAGCCCAAGATAAAATGACACACCAATTATAAGAAGAGTACTAGGGTCTAAACTGCACACCGAAAAAAACGGGCCTGATAGGAATAAGAGTTACTACTAATCTAAGGCCAAAATACAAAAAGGCCAACACTAGGAAAGGCTAAATATATATATATATATATATATATATATATATATATATATATATATATATATATATATATATCTATATAAAATATTTCTGCAGATAAATCTGAACACAGCAGAAAGAACTAGGCCAAAAACAAACAAGGCCGATATTTACACACTAAATAACCACACAAGTGAAAGGGGAGCTTTTAAGAAGCTATACAAGGCGAACTACCTATGCTAACAACTATTTAGAAAAAAATTTAGTAACAATTTTTTTAAAATAACTTCTAAGAAATATGTTTAGAAAAAAGTACTGGCCCGAGCTTGCACTGGAACCTCCGATCAGATGCCACCGCAAGCTAGATCTGAGGTAATTCACAGTGAATCATGGGATAGGGGCTTGGCCTCGAGCTACTGGAAGACCTCAAGCATTGCATACGGCCGTACTGAGCCGATGGATCGGCTCTGAACCCATCAGAAAAGAATGAACATCGAGATTAAACAACTTCACATTATGCATTTTCCAAATCTGTCCAACACCCTCGACTCTCTATCAGGGGGATGGACAGAGACGTTATTCTGAACTACCTCATTTTTTTTGTGGCTGCCACCACAACCATGTCATCATTAGGAATTTCTTTGCTCCAATACTGTCTGTCCTTTGGCAGCGCCAATATTTTGTCTGGACACCAAAGAAGTGGTTCAGCAGAGTCTGGTTCCTCCTATGCCCAGTCAAAGTCTAGTTCAATAAGTTCATCAGCCTGGGGGGGGGGGGCAATAAAGACATAGATGGGCCAGAATGAATACTTAAGAATCTCTAGGATGTCTCCAAATAAGTTGTCATCTGGTGGAGATCTGGGGGACCCTTTCCCTTCTTTGAAGTCAATATGCTCTGTGAGAGATTCCATAGGGGAATCTATGTGCCTCCTTTTTCATGTTCTCTTACAGAGAACCTCCTCAGCGGGATGCTCTGGGGATCTATCTGAAGAGAGAGAGAGTTGCTCTAAGGAAACTGTCTGGATGCTTGTTGGCACCAGCTGTCCCTGTGGAGAAGGTCTGATGGGATCACAGCTCAGACCCACTTGGGGAATAGGTGTAGGATCCAAATATGAAAAAGAAATCAGATCTCTTGGATGAGAGAAAACCCTCTCCACTACCTTGAAAAAAGACTGGGAGAGGCAGTAACTGGCCACACCAGAGCCAAAACGTCTGAAGCAGCCAAGCCTCAATTCTGTCCCGACTCCTGCCTGAAAATGGGAATCGGGCCCAAGCTATCTAGCGCCAAGGCTCCGAGGGGCAAGGACGGCTCTGACAACTGTGGAGTAGATCCCAGTCCCCCAGATCTGACAGCAATGCTGTGGCTCCATAACTCATCCTGATCTGAAGGAATAGGAGCAGAACTAGTCAGGGAAACTGCCTGAGTCAAATCCTAATTCCCTTCAGCTCCAACTCGACTCTCTCAGGACTCTCGGATCTGAGAGCTCTGAAGCCATGGGATGGAACGGAGAAGGAGATATCACTGCAAGGGAAGTGGAGGGGAGGCTCATGGATCAACTGGAAGCCAGAGCTGGTATAACACCCATCTGAATCTGAGCTGATGAACTTCCTCATCATCCTTCCACCGTGGCTTCTGAGGATCTCACAGATGAGGCTGTGCACTGTGACCTTAAGTGTTTCTTCTGTGTGGTTTGAAGAAAAGGGGAAAGGAGCCGAAGAGACACTAGATCAACTGTGAAGTCAGGTGAGAGAGTTTAAGAAGATTTTGAAAAAACAGTGGTTAGATATGAGTGTTTTCATTTAGGATCCGCATCCATGCAAGCAGGGCTTTTTTTGAGACGGTGCACACCAGTACGGCATACCGGGACCTCTACTGCTGTGCTAGCAGGGGGAAGAGAAATTAATTTTCTCTAATTAACAAAAAAAAAAAAAAAAAAAACAAAGCTTACGTTTTTAAGGGCTAGAATGCCCTTTGCGTCTGGTCACACAGTCTGTGAGACTGATTGTTTATGTCTTCCACTTCCGAGTGCACGGAATTTGAATTCCTGAAGGCGTTTGGACTGCGGATTACGGACGGACAAGTAAGTGGTAGATAGGTGTGCGTGTGTGTTTTAGGTTTTTAAGATGAGTGTGTGTAAGAAGTAGGTAATAGGTGTGTGTGTGTGTGTGTGTGTGTGTGTGTGTGTGTGTGTGTGTGTGTGTGTGTGTGTGTGTGTGTGTGTGTGTGTGTGTAAGAAGTAGGTAGGTGTGCAGTGTGAACTGTTCAGATTTTTTCTAAAATTAACCATGTGTTTCTCAAAACCTACGTACAAATACAAAATAATTTTATGATGTAAAGCACTTTTCGTTTTTTCTTTTTAAAAAACTTCATCAGACAGTCTGACATTTTTGAACTATTATTCCACTTGAAGGTTAGCAGATTTTGTGCAGCGTATATACTTTGAGTTCTCTTTAGAATCTAATGTACTGTTTGAATTACAGTAATCTGTGATACTACTTTATTTTGCTTGAGATAATGTGTGTCAAATAGTGGACCTTGAATCTGTTTTTATATATATATATATATATATATATATATATGCATATATATACACACATATAGATAAAAAACATTATTTTTGTTTTATTTCATCCTTTCCTTTTTATGAAAAAAATGTTCCTGCACACAGCAGAAGTTTATCTAAACGGTCTGAAGGAGAAAGTACAGTTGTGTACACCTACCATAAATGTAGATGTTCGAGTGTCTTCACTGTTGCAGTCATGACTGTAGGGTTCTCCCCTGCCGGCAGGCAGCCCTCGGTCGGCCAGAATCCCAAAGTCTGGGTCCGGCGTCGGCTGTTCAACCATGCTCCCTGACGTCAGCACGCCAGGAGTACAAAGCTGACAGTCTCCAGTTTTTCTTGCCCCAGATGTCAGGAGTCCCAAAATGAAAAAGGTCCCATAACCTTTGCAAATACACCTCAGAAGAATGGTGAAAAAAGGAAATACACAAAAGTAAAAATAAGAGGGGACAGGAGGGAGGGAAACCCAGACTGCAACAGTGAAGACACTCGAACATCTACATTTATGGTAGGTGTACACAACTGTACTATGTTCGTGTTTCACTGTTGCAGTCATGACTGTAGGGTAGAATCCCAAAACTGAAAGAAAGGGAGGTGGTCATAAAGAGGAAGGGGCGGCTAAAAGGCCCTGCAAGACTGCAGAGGCAAAGCCTGCCCTAGACTTAGAGTAGAGAGGTAGATTGTAGTGCTTAGAAAATGTATGCATTGAACTCCAAGTTGCAGCTTCCAAAATGTCCTTGGTAGGAACTCCCCTGAGGAAGGCCGCAGAAGTGGCAGCAGCTCTGGTGGAATGAGTCCTATATACTCTCTGGGATTTGCTTTCCATGGTGAGAATAACAAAATCTGATTCCATGAGCAATCCATTTAGAAATGGTCTGTTTTGAAATGGCTTTACCTTGGGAACTTGAAGCATAAGAAACAAACAATTGTTCTGATTTCCTGATGTCCTTGGTTCTGTTCAGGTAAAAAACGTAGCTGTCTGTGTACATCCAAGGAATGTAAGATCCTTTCCCCTTTATTTTGAGGAGTGGTAAAAAAGGTTGGCAAGTGTATAGTTTGATTTAATGCCACTTTGGAAACCACCTTAGGCATGAAGGTAGGATTAGCCCTCAAAGATACCCTGTCTTGATGAAAAATAATATAAGGTTCCACAGCCATAAGAGCTTGTAACTCTGAAACTCTCCTGGCAGAGGTTAGGGCTAACAGGATGGCTGTCTTCCAAGATAAAAACTTGACGTCAGAAGAGGCAGCAGGCTCAAAAGGAGGCAAGGTTAGTTTTTCCAAAACATAGTTGAGATCCCAAGCAGGAATAGGAGGGGATCTAGGAGGTCTTAAGTTCTTAGCTCCTCTGAGAAACTGTCGCATGAGCTGGTGGGAAAAGATGGAAGGGCCTGTATTATAATGAGCAGAAATAGCAGAGGCATGTATCTTAATGGAAGAGAAAGAGAGACCCTTATGTAAGAGATCTGTCAAGTAAAGTAAAATTAAAGTAATGTTAGGAAGAAGAAGATCAGAATCCTGAGCCTGCATCCAGGAACAAAATCTTTTCCATTTTCCTGCATAAGATTTTCTAGTGCTAGGACGTCTGGCTTCTAAAATGACACCCATAACCTGCTTGGGCAGTAAAGAAGAAATCAAAGGCCCTGGATTAACCAGGCCGCCTGACTGAGAGTTCTGACATAAGAGTGTAGAACCTGACCCTGATGCTGGGACAGAAGGTTCAGAGACTGAGGTAAAACCCAAGGGGACTCCAGGCATAGGTTTTTTAGAGTTGGATACCAAAACTGCCGAGGCCAATTTGGGGCCAGCAAGATTATCAACTTGGGCTTGTCCTGTTTTATCTTCAATAAAACCCGTGGAAGAAGAGGAAGAGGCGGAAAGGCATATCCCGAGAGGTTCCTCCAACTGAAAGACAGGGCGTCCACTTTCCAAGCTTCTCTGTGGAAAGTCCTGGTGCAAAAAGTCTGTAGTTGATGATTGAGATGGGATGCAAACAGGTCTATGTGAGGACATCCCCAGACTGCTGTTATCATCCTGAAAATTTTGGTGTCCAGCATCCACTCGTGTGGATCCGGAAGATTTCTGCTCAGACTGTCTGCCAGGAAGTTTTGTTTCCCTGGTAGAAACTGAGCTTGAAGATCCAGATTGCAAGCTAGAGCTGTGTTCCATAGATCCATGGCTAGTCTGCAAAGGGTGTAGGAATGAGATCCCCCTTGCTTGTTTATGTACCACATAACTGTGGTGTTGTCTGTCCGTATTAACAGTTGTCCTGGTTGTAAAAGATTCCTGAAGGCCAATAGAGCTTTCTGAACGGCTAACATTTCCTTTAAATTAATATGCAGGTGCTTCTGATCCTTTGTCCAAAGGGCCTGCAAACAATTGCCTTGAAAATGGGCTCCCCAAGCATAATCCGAGGCATTCGTGGTTAGAATCTGAGAGGCAGGAGGCAGACGGAAGGGCTTCCCTTTGTTTAGAGCACATGCCCTGGACCACCAAAGAAATTCCTTTTGAAGGCAAGGAAGGACGGAGATCAGTATGTCTAAACTGTGGCAATGCTGAGACCATACACTTTTTAGGTACCACTGTTATTTTCCTCATGTGTAGTCTTGAATATGGTACGAGAAGGATGCAGGAGGCCATGTAACCCAAAGCCTGCAGGAATTTCCTTGCAGATAGATGAGTTAAAGTTGCCAAGGTTCTGAAAGTTGAAGCCAGCTGTAACTGTTTTTCGGATGTCAGAAATGCTATCTGGGTTGTGGTGTTTAGAAGTGCACCCAGAAAAGATATCTGTTGTGATGGTGTCAAATTTGACTTTTTTATGTTTACAGAGAATCCCAGGAACTTGAGAAGGTTCTGTACAAATTCTAGATGCTGGAGTAAGACATCCTTGCTGTCTGCCTGAATTAGACAATCGTCCAGATAAGGGTAAATTTGAATTCCCTTGAGTCTGCAGTAAGCTACTACTGGAGCCAGGCATTTGGTGAAGACCCTGGGCGCAGTAGATAACCCAAAGGGTAGCGCAGAGAATTGAAAGTGCCTCGATCCGGCTTTGAACCTGAGGTATTTTCTGCGATCCTGCCTGATGGGAATGTGTAAATATGCCTCCTTTAAATCCAAAGTTACCATCCATGCATTTTTGGACAACATTGGAAGTAGCTGCTGTAGAGTAAGCATCTTGAATTTTGGAATCTCTAGAAAGGTGTTCAAGACCGACAGATCCAAAATGGGTCTCCATGAGTTTTGCTTCCTTGGGACTAGAAAAAGCCTTGAATAAAAACCTTTTCCCATCTCTGAAAGAGGAACCAGTTCTATGACATTCATAGCCAAAAGAGCTTCCACCTGGTTTAAGGCCTCCACTGATGCTTTGGAAGGTCTGGCCATCCGCTTGGCCTTGGCAAGGTATGAAAATGGAATTTGTAACCTCTTAAAACCACATCCAAAACCCATTTGTCTTGGGTTATTTGAATCCAATTTTGATAAAAAAAGAGAGAGTTTTCCTCCGAGAGGGGCTTCCAGGCAAGAAGTTCCTGTAGCCCAACAGAGGGAGTCATTGAGTTTGTTTCCTTTGAGATTGTGACCTGTCCTCTCCTCCCCTAGGGGTGGAAGCAGTCCACTCTCTTGGTCTATAAGCAGCTTGCGTTTGAGGCCTCCCTCTGGAATGTCTATATCTACCCCTCTGAGGCCTGTCAGAAGTGGGAAAGGACCAATTTTTTGAAGGCCAATTCCTGCTAAATCTAGGAGGCTGTACTTGTACGAAATCTTTAACTGTTTGCATGGATTTCGCCTTATCCTCCATCTTTTTAATCACCTCTTCAGCTTTAGATCCAAACAAAACATTATGCTGAACAGGAGCATCCAATAATTTAGCCTTTACTTGATCAGGTAAATTTTGTTCCTTTAGCCATGCATGCCTTCTAATGACTGTGCCAGAGGCCGCAGCCCTACAAGAAGCCTCCAAGGTATCAAATCCACAGTGTAAACCATGCTTCCCAACTTGTTCAGTGGCGTGCAATAAGTCATGTAATTTCTTATCATCTGCACAGGCAGAAATGGAAGTAAGCTTTTGTTTTAAAACAGACAATAGAAATTGCTGGTATTTAAACATATGAAACTGACAGTTTAAAGCCCTAATGGACAAAGTAGCAGAAGTGTACACCTTTTTGCCCCATCTTTCTAAGGATCGAGAATCCTTTTCAGTAGGAATGGGATTTTTGGCAGAAGCGGCCTTAACTCCCCTAGGACCCTGAGAAATGGTTTCAGGGTCAGCAGAAGGGTTCTTGTATAAAAACTGATGGGAATCAGGAAACCTGTAATATCTATCAGGCTTAACAGGAGCAGGAGGAAAAGAGTCAGGGGTTAAGTTAGCCTCTGAAAAGGCATCATCCACAATATCCAAAACAGGAGGAATAGCCAGGGGTCTATGTTGGGGAAGAAGAAGAAATTCCCTCAGTCTTTTCTTGGATTCCGAAAACTCCTGTCCTTCCCAGTGGAAATGTTCCCTCATTTCATGCAAAGTTTCCCCAAAAGAGAAATCCTCAGGGGGAGAAGCAGAAGGAATGGATTCTTCAGCATCAGAATCCTCATAAGGAGGGAAAGAATATTCCTGATCAGAAGAAGAAACTGAGGAAACAGAAGCCTGATCAGAGGAATCATAAGAAACATCCTGCCTTGGCCTTCTGTCTGGGGGGGGGGGATGAGAACCTCTAATCATAGTAATTAAATCCTCCGCCATCTTGAGTAACTGTTTCTGTGACTTGGGAGCCGGTTCAGAAGAGGCCTGTGTTGAAGTCTTTGATTTTGAAGGAGTCTTTGCCTTTGTCTTTGCCTTTATTAGTAGCTGAGTAGGCCTGAAAAAGTACAGTTTTGTACCTACCATAAATGTAGATGTCCGAACTGGATAGCATCTGCAGTCATAACAACTGGGTTGTCCTGTCGTCAGGCAGCCCTTCGGTCGGCCGGATTCCAAAGTCCGGGTCCGGCTTCGGCTGATGTCGCACTTCACCCGACGTCATCTCTGCTGGTCTTCGGGTATAAAGGCATCAGCAGACGCCATTTTCTTCAGTGTTTCTTGCCCCAGATGCCAGTTGCCCTCTTGGAAGGCTAAATTTTGGGTAAAAATGCCAATGTTCCCCAAAGGATAGAAGGCAAACACAAAAAATAAGCATGTATGTACATATATACAAACAAATACACCATAAAGGACTGCCCCCCACCAGCTAGCTATTAGGAGGGTAAATACCCTAGGAGTACCACAGAGGGGAAGGAGGGAGGGTAATCCTGACTGCAGATGCTATCCAGTTCGGACATCTACATTTATGGTAGGTACAAAACTGTACTATGTCCTTCATGGATGCATCTGCAGTCATAACAACTGGGTAGAATACCATAGCCAACTAGGGAGGAGGAAGAATAGATTATGGTGTGGTTAGGATCCCTTGCAGTACAGCAGTGGCAAACCCTGCTCGGGATCTGGAATACAGAGGTAAATTATAATGCTTGGCAAATGTATGCACGGAGGTCCAAGTAGCCGCCTCAATAATGTCCTTGGTTGCCACTCCTCGTAAGAAGGCTGTGGTAGTGGCTGTTGCTCTTGTAGAATGAGGTCGTATGTTCTGTGGAATTGGTTTTCCATGGAAGGAGTAACAGAATCGTATGCAATTTCCTATCCATTTGGAGATTGTCTGTTTGGAAATTGCTTTTCCTTCCCTTCCTGTTGCATAGGCTACAAAAAGCTGGTCAGTTTTTCTGTTACTTTTTGTTCTGTCCAGGTAGTAGCGTAGCTGTCTGTGTACATCCAAGGTATGCAGCATTCTTTCCCGTCTGTTTTGTGGGTTGGGAAAGAAGGTAGGTAGGTGGATTGCCTGGTTTAAGGACACTCTGGATACCACCTTAGGCATAAATGTAGGATTAGTCCTCATGGACACTCTGTCTTGGTGGAAGATTAGGAAGGGTTGTACTGCCATTAGGGCCTGAAGTTCAGAAACCCTCCTTGCTGAGGTTATTGCCAGTAGGAAAGCAGTTTTCCATGAAAGATGCTGTAGGTCTGCTGTTGCTGCTGGTTCAAAGGTGCGAGTGTCAACTTTTCTAGCACAAAGTTCAAATCCCAAGCTGGCAGTGGTGGTTTCCTAGGAGGTTTTACATTCTTGATCCCTCTGAGGAACTGCCTGAGTAGAGGATGTGAGAAGACAGGTGGATCAAAGCTGTATTCTGCTGAAATAGCTGATGCATGTATCTTGATGGAGGAATAGGACAGGCCTGTATGTAGAAGCTCTGCCAAGTACTCCAGAATGTTAGCCATATCTATATTCGACACATCCTTCCCTCTTTCAGCACTCCAAATGACAAACCTTTTCCATTTCCCTGCATAGTTTCTTCTTGTTGAAGGTCTGCGGGCTTCAAGGATAATGTCTTTAACCCTTTGGGAGAGATCTGGAATAGTTGCTGCTATGTGATGTGCCATGCAGTCAGCTGCAACGTTTTAGGTTTGGATGCATGATGCTGTAGTTGTTCTGAGTTAACATCAAAGGCATCAGGGGTATTGACCACATTTTGTCCCGAGACATGCTCCTCAGCAATGGGTACCAGTGTTGTCTTGGCCAGTTTGGAGCTATCAGGATTATCCTTGGGCGTTCCTCCTTGATTTTTAGTAATACCTTGTGTATCAAGGGAAGAGGTGGGAATGCATATGCTGTCAGGCCTTTCCAGCTGAAGGAGAGCGAATCCACTTTCGATGCAAGTGGATGGAATGTCCTTGTGCAGAATTTTTGAGCTGGTGGTTGAGAGGGAAGCGAATAGATCTATCTGTGGCATTCCCCATTTCTTTGCGATGGTCTTGAAGATGTCGGGTGTAGCATCCATTTGTGAGCATCCGAGGTGGTTCTGCTTAACATGTCTGCTAGAGTGTTCTCCTTTCCGGTACAAACATTGCCTGTAACTGGATGTTGTAGCTGAGTGCCAGGTTCCAAAGGTCCAAAGTCATTCTGCATAGGGGTATGAATGAGTGCCTCCCTGTTTGTTGATGTACCACATGACTGTGGTGTTGTCTGTCCTTATCATCAAATGGCCTTCTTTGAGAAATGGTCTGAATTTTTGGATTGCCACTTTACTGCCTGCTTTTCTTTTAGGTTGATGTGCAGGTGAAGCTGGTCCTCGTCCACAATCCTTGCACGCATTTGTCCAGCATGTGAGCCCCCCATCCTAGGTCTGAGGCGTCTGTTGTGATGGTTTGGCTTGCTTGATATTTGTGAAAGGGTAAGCCTGGGTTTGACTGGCATGCTTGAGCCCACCATAGGAACTCCTGTTTTAGGCATGGAATTAGTGGAATTTCTGCTTCTAGGCTGTGCCTGTGTTGGGACCATAAATTCTTTAGGTACCACTGTAGTTTTCTCATATGTAGTCTGGCATGTGGAACCAAGATTATGCATGATGCCATGAAGCCCAAGGCCTGCAGAACTTTTCTTGCTGTTAGTTTGCTGTGGTTTGTTAGTGCCAAGAAGTAAAGAGGAGATCTTTTGTTTTCTGCAGTTAGGAATGCCATTTGTTTTACTGTGTCCAATTCAGCCCAAGAATGTCCTTGTTTGGGATGGAATCAGCCTTGATTTTTGCAAATTGACTGTGTATCCCAGTGCTTGTAGCAAGTAAATGACCCTTTGTAAATCTGTTGTCAGCTTGCTTTTGTTGTCCCCTTGTAGCAGGCAGTCGTCCAGGTATGGATAAATCTGGATTCCCTGTAGTCTGCAGTGGGCGATTACTGATGCCAGGCATTTTGTGAATACTCTGGGCGCAGTAGATAAGCCAAAGGGCAATGCTGAGAATTGATAGTGCTCTGATCCTGCAAGAAATCTGAGGTATCTTCTGCAAATTGGTCGAATGGGGACGTGCAGGTATGCCTCCTTGAGATCTAGAGTTACCAGCCAACACTCCTTGCCCAGCATGGGAAGAAGTTGCTGTAGGGTCAGCATCTTGAATTTTGGGACAATGATGTATGTGTTTAAGGTGGACAGATCGAGAACAGGTCTCCAACTTTTTTCCTTTCTTGGAACTAGGAATAGTCTGGAGTAGAATCCTTTGCCTTGTTCTGTTATTGGTACTCTTTCCACAGCTCTCATCTTTGTTAATTGCATTATCTGCTGTAGAGCTTCTGTTTTTTGATTTGGAGGTAGGTTTGGCATTCCTCTTTTGACTGGTATAGTGTGGAAGTGGAACCGGAGACCTTGGTCTATGGTTTGCAAAATCCACTTGTCTTTTGTGATATAGTGCCAGTTCTTTGAAAATAAGGTTAATTTTCCGCCTAAGGGTGCTGCTATTTGTTCCCTGGTAGGCGGAGTTAGAATCAAGTCACTGTGATTGCCCTGTTGTAGTGGTAGTGGCTGTGCCTGTGGCTCTGTTATTACCTTGCCACTGTCGTCCTCTGTAGGCACCCCCTCTAGATTGATTTCTGCCTCTGGAACGTCTATTCCTGCCCCTTTGGGATCTTGTGGAGTCAGGAAAGGACCAATTTTTGGCAGGCCAGTTCCTGCTAAACCTTGGGGGCTGAACCTGCAAGAAATCTTTAACCGTTTGTACAGATTTTGCCTTTTCTTCCATTTTCTTCATTACCTGCTGGGCAGGTGTACCAAGCAAACTGGTCTTATCCATAGGAGCATCTAATAACTTAGCTTTAACATGATCCGGTAAAACTTGTTCCTTCAACCATGCATGTCTTCTTATCACTGTGCCAGTCATGGCTGATCTAAATGAAGCCTCCAGTGCATCATAGCCACATTTTAAGGAATGGTTACTAACATGTTGTATGTTATTTACCATTTCTAATAGATTTTTCTTATCTATAGAGTCATCAGAGGATAGCTTTTTAGTTAACTGATCAAGCATAAACTCTTGGTATTGTATCATGTGAAACTGACAGTTTAAAGCTCTAGCTGAGAGAGTAGCAGAGGTGTAAACCTTTTTGCCCCATCTGTCTAAAGACCTGGCTTCCCTTTCAGAAGGAATAGGGTTTTTTGCTGTGGTTGAGGCTACTGCCTTAGGGCCTGGGATATAGTTTCGGGGTCTGCAAGAGGGGCCTTGTATAGGTGATGATGAGTGTCTGGCACCCTGTAAAATCTATCTGGTTTGGCAGGTGCTGGAGGTAAAGAATCTGGTGCAGTGCAAACATCATTAAATGCATCGTCCACAACAGAGAGGACAGGAGGTATAGCTAAGGGCCTGTGTTGTGGTAGGTGCAGAAAAGTCCTAAGTCTTTTCTGGAGTCTGAAAAATCCTGTTCCTGCCATTGGAATTGTTCTCTCATGGCATGTAAGGTTTCCCCAAAGGAGAATTCTTCTGGTGGGGAAGCAGCTGGAATGGATTCTTCCGCATCTGAGTCCTCAAAATTGGAGAAAGGAGCCTCTGGCTGGTCTGTAATATCTGAGTCTTCCGCAGAATCATCAGAGGACACAGGCTCGAGGGGCTCTGCTCTAGGTCTCTTTTCTGGGGGCTGAGAGGCCCTGTCTGGGTGAGATGGAGATCCCCTAATTAAGGATATTAAATCTTCCACCAGAGTAAGCATTTGTGAACTAGAAGTGGGCCTGGTTGAGGGGGGTTTAACAGGCACTGACTTAGTAGATTTGGCTGCTTTAGACCTGGCGAAGGCCTTAATAGACATGGCTGCAGGAGGCCTAGCAGCACCACGTGCTGGGGTAGAGACATCCAAAGGGATGGTGTCTGATAAGTCACTAGTAACCACTGTAGTAGGTAAAATTTCTGAGGCCGATTCAAGTAAGGTAACGGAACCTCAGTAGTAGTCATTGATTCGGCTGTACTCTGATCAGTTTTCGGTTTCGGCCGAAACCGAGACACTCATGATTTGCTTAACCATGGTTTCGGCGAAACCGCGGACCGCGAGTGTCGGTCTTTTCTTTGCGTTTTTAACAATTTGGGTAGTCGGAGGATCCGGCGGCATAATGTCGCAAATTCAGAGCCGAAAAACTGTTCAGCAAACTCCGACCGACGTCTAAGCGTTCGTCGGTTGAAAGAAGCACAGGCCGAACAGGCTGCTACGTCGTGGTCTGGGCCTAAACAAGGCAAACAGTAAGAGTGGAAATCTTTATGAGGTATTTGTTTCCCACAAGTTAAACAGTTATTGACTTTTTCTGACATCGGCTGAGGCAAGAAATAGTCCCCAACGGGGTACTTAGCTTTTAGAAGTCTTCGAAGGAGTATTCGGTAGTAGTAATCTCTGGATCTGACCGACCGGCACTTGCGAACAGCTTCTGCTTGGCCACGCGGCAAGAAAGACTGAAGAAAATGGCGTCGGCTGATGCCTTTATACCCGAAGACCGGCAGAGATGACGTCGGGTGAAGTGCGACATCAGCCGAAGCCGGACCCGGACTTTGGAATCCGGCCGACCGAAGGGCTGCCTGACGACAGGACAACCCAGTTGTTATGACTGCAGATGCATCCATGAAGGACATCCCCTTCGGAAGCCGGTACCTGCACAGCGGCTCCAGACCCATCTGAAGGAGCATTGTCCGAAGGTCCTGCAACAGAAATATTTAAAGGCCTGGTTGGCTCCTCATGAGAGTCCGTTTCAGCCGTCGGTTCTGAAATGGCCGACGACAGGGGCTGCAAAAGCGCCTCACTGACGATGGCCGAACCTGAAGCTGGCTCCGCTTGTGCGCTATCATCAGATTTGGACCTCGGAGGCCTGTCTTTATCCTTGCGACGTTTGTGAACTCCGGTAGCCGGGACTGTATCTGACGACATTTTGTAGTTAAAGCGCCTACCGAAGTAATGAAAAGCAAAATCGTACCTTCGCTTAATTATACGTTGATTGAATATAGCACAAAACCGACAACTAGCTACGTCGTGGTCAGGGCCCAAGCAAGGAATACAGTAAGAATAAAAATCCTTATGAGGTATTTGCTTCCCACATGAAATACAATTATTAACTTTTTCTGACATCGGAGTGGAGCAAGAAAAGTTTCCCCAACGGGGTACTTAGCTTTGAGTGGAGAAGAAAGTCTTCAGACCGAAGTATATCAGTAAAATTCCTCAGGAGTCAGCCGACCGACACTTGCGAACTGCTATCACCGCACGGCAAGAAAGACTGGGGAAGACGGCGTCGGCTGTCAGCTTTGTACTCCTGGCGCGCTGACGTCAGGGAGCATGGTTGAACAGCCGACGCCGGACCCAGACTTTAGGATTCTGGCCAACCGAGGGCTGCCTGCCGGCAGGGGAGAACCCTACAGTTATGACTGTAACAGTGAAACACAATGAACAGCAGTGTAGCTAGGCCTGCTTAATCAACTTTCTGACACATGAATTATCTTTGTCATACATGTATGAAAAATTTGCATATGTGTGTGCAGGCTGCTGAGTATTTTGATAGTCTTTTTGTTTGCATAAATCTTGGAATTTTTTGAACGCTGCAGGAATTCTTCATTCAGACTCAAGAAACATGAACATTTGGAATGCCTCTTTTTAGGAGGACTACTGTTTGTTACAGACTGGTTGTAACTTCCCACCCTGTTCCACCTGGTATAACAGGGAAAATTGAGACTCTCAAAAAAGTGGGGAGAACTGATGAGAATATTGAACAATCTGGTATATATGACATGCTTTGCACCATCCAGCATCAGTACAGGCCCTTTGAGGGAAAGCCCATATCCTGGCTGACAGAAAACAAACATAATGTAGGTAAACTCAGATGTTATGATTTATTGTTATAGTATCATCCCCCAAAAGCTCTGTTGCCTCCCTTTTCTAAGGTGCTTATACTACTGGCTATACAAGAAAGGCACTTGAAAATAATTCATCTTTAAGCTTTTCCTAGATGATGCCAGTGGAATACTGAACTCTTCAGCAGTTCTACATTAACCCTTTTCAAACTTCCTTTGGATGGCTGAAGCATGTTTCCTCTCTGGGCTCCTATCTGGGAATCTGGGTGTGTTAGTGATTTTTACACCATCCTTACACAGGTGCCTTGCCACAATTTAACCACAGAATCTATCCCATATTGCAGTCTTTCTATATCTCTGATGTTTTATTCTAATGTTCAAACAAACTGGAATTCTTTCTCCTCCATTTCCTTATGTCTTTTACTGTAAACATGTAAGTAAACATGTCACACCATCTCAAATATTAGCGACTGAGTATGTGAAGCTGCGAAGGGCATGGTGTCCAAATAACTGCAGAAAATAATTTACATGACATAGTGCAAGAAAGTTAAATTGTTATTTTTACTAACAATTTCCATCCACTAGGTGCTTTATGATGCAAGCTATTGTAATATTACCAGCGTATCATTTTTTAAATATAAGACAGGCAATATATTCTTCACGGGCAGCAGGCAGTGAATTTGTAGATGCAACACTGAAATATAATTTTTTTTGCTAGCAGCAACCTTTTTATTAGTTACAGACTCAGCTCTATTTAATGTGGAATTATTCAGATGACTTTTACTTCTGCAGAGACTGTGCATATTGAAAGATATTGGTGGATTGTAATGACAAAAGTTTGAGTGGCCTTTTATGGTTGAAATTTTCTGAATTGGGCAGTTTTGGCATTATTGGTTCATATATTTTGTTTCATTGCTTACTTGCTATGAATTTAAAACACACTCTAGCAAGTGGTGCTGTATTATACAAGAGATATAATGTAATTATAATTTAATACAATCAGGAAGGAGAATCAAACAGCTTTTGCATGGTCCTAAAAATGTGTGCAAGGGGCCTATGATATGAAAACAGCCGAAAGGTAAACAATCTGCCACTGGCCAAATGCCTTTTTTTTAATGTATGTTTCAATGAATGTGAGTTTCAGAGGCACAGAAGTTTTAATGCTAAGTCTGTTTTCATTGTGAGACTGTATTGCTTTGTTTAGCAAATGTCTATCAGGGTTTGTGCTGTAAAATTTGAAATAAAAGTTTTAAATTAAATCTAAATATCTGTAATCATGTAGAAGTAAAGCATAAAAACAGTATGCAGACTAAGAGTTTGAACAGTGTTTATGGCAACTGGGGAGAAATAACCAAATAATGGTACACTGGAATGGCTGTGTAGTAGTGGGGGTGGTGGGGCTGAGTGTGTGGGGGTGGGGTTGACCTGAATGCAACATATGCGTACTGCCACATTTTTGTTTACAAAAAAAGCACTGCATGCAAGACAGTGGCAAACACGATCTGGGGTATTGTAGGCTAGCTGGGGCATTATGGGAAGAGGGAGGCGCTCGAAAGTTGGATCTGTAAGTCTGAGACATGCCACCGAGTCAGATCCGTAACCCATATGCTAAGGAAAAATTAAAAGGACATCAGAACAAACTATTTTGAATGACAGATACATGTTAGACATGGTAATGTGCCACCCCCCCAAACTTTGCTAAGTATAATAAGTGGCCCCTCAGTCAAAACGATTGGTTATCCCTGTTCTAGATAAAGTAACATCTACCAAGAAAAGTGTCTTACATGTAAGTCACTAGGTCTGCCATACTAGAAGGGGTCCAGAGTCAATTTTTCGAGAACACAAGTTCCAAGGAGGTACTTGATCTTATAGTTGATGCCTCAGCAAGCCCAGTGTGGTGAGTTTGGCATAATGGTTAAGGTTTTCACCCCACAGACATAAGGTACATGGTTTGATTCTGACCACAGGTTATTGACCAGGCTTAAAATGGCCCTTCAGGGCAGTTAGCCTCGTATTCACCTATGAACTTATGAACATGTTGCCCCTGAAGAATGCTTTGCGCACTTTCAAAGAAGTGAAGAAATTACAGTCTTGGCCCTGTTGATAACAGCAGTAAATGTATTTTAATAGAATAGCTTAATTCAGTCTCAGAAATGCCTATGGCATAATCTAGTACTATGGGAGTAGAAGAAGAAAAGGGATCTAAGCTCTTGAAACTAGCCCATTCCAAAAAGTGTGTCCATTTGTCCCTGTAAGTCTTCTCTGTGATAGATTTTTGGAAAGAGAGTATACTTACAACTCTGCCAGAAAAGGAGGAATTACTAACAGCTTCTGGAAGTGAAGAATTCAATTCACGAGTTACAGTTAGTATATGTCTGGGTAAGACTTGCCCATGGGTGGACCAACAGTGTTCTCATGGCATTCAAGAACAAGGGCTATTCCAAAGGATAAGGTAGAAGAAAACATAATTAGATTTGCTGGCTAGTAAGAGCTGTGGAGGTGACTTTTGGCTTTGTCAAGTTTCATATTCTGAATAAATCTTGTCAAAGGAAATGGGTAAAGTACTCAAGGTAGCCACTTGGATACAAAATCCCTTGGAGATTTCTAAAGTGATAAAATGAGGCACAGTCACAATGCTTGGTGTTGGTCAGGGAGACGTTTTGCTTCAGAAAACCATGTTACTAAAGTGCTAAGGAACCACTTACAGGGAATCAGTATACATCTTATCAGCTTGTCCAGAAAGGAATGTAACTTCCCAGGATGGGAACAAGAAAACGGTTGCCAGACACGGCCAATTCCCAAAATTTCATAGCTTTCTGTAATGAAAACTATGATTGAGTTTCCCACTGCTTGCTAATGCAGCATACAAATGCCATGCTGTGCATCAGTATGATTAAAACATAACACCCACTAAGAGGGAGTCTTGCAATGCTAATATGATCAACAGGAATGCTCTCATTTTCAGTACACTGATGAAGGGAACTGCCAATGGCATCCAGACATCCTGCACTGTCCATCTGTTGAAATATCAGCCACCTCACCTCAGGGCTGACATTTTTGCTGTGACTATTGCCATGGAAGGGACTGCAAAAGGAAATACTATTGGCATCCCAACGACATGTCAAGTGACATTTACAGGCCTAATGCTTCACAGAACCTGCATGATGAGATTACTGAACCTGAAGGGTCCACTGGAGAACTCAACCACATGTATGGCTGTCTTAATAATAAGCTTTGTAAACTTTTTATGAAGTACCCACTCCCACAATTTTACTTACTCTCCTCACTGACATCACCTGAGGGTTTGTGCGGGAGTGTGTTCTTAAATTTTAATGGGTTGGTCCCTGCATATGCACTTTGGTGAATGCATTAAAGACTTTGGATGCACACACATATTCCCTCCATTGACAACACTGACAGCAAATTCAATTACATTTTCAGTGATATCACAGAAGGAAAATTCAAACTTCACAAAAGGATTTTATTTTAAAGGCTGTGCCTTAAAACAGGCAAAAATAGCAATGGAATGCAGGACGGTGTTGGAGGTAACACACGCCATGCTATATAAGTGAAGTGCATGAGTTTTACTATATACACTTAAAAAAATAAATAAATAATAAAAAAAAAGACGACCAGACAATGCAGACTGTTAGTGAAGCAGGATCATTTTACTATAATAATGCTTAAGTTAATTCAACCTTAATCAAAATGTGGTCCACAGGATGAATAGTTTCAGCATACCAAGCAGTATACTATAAAATACACCCATGTGCATTTTTACAGTTTATGTCTACCTTGCTATAAAATACAGGGTAAAAATATCACAGCTTCAGTCAATCCTACCCCCATCACAACTCCAATAAGAGAAATACAGTTTAGGTATTTCAGAATCAGAATAGTGCAGTACTCTTAAAATATGTGCTCTGTTTAGTAAAATTCAGAGCAAAATGTCAAAGCTCCAGACTACCCAGAAAAGTTCTATGATCAAATGATACTTTCTGAAGTTATTTCAAAACACATTTCACTTCTTCATCACTGCTATAAAGTGCATTGCAAAAAAACATAGCTCCAGTCTTGACCCCCAGCCTAATCAGGCATCTCAGAATAGGGCTCATCAATCCACAAAAGCATTTTATTTTCTTTTTCATACACATGAACAAAGATACACATATTTTTAACACAAATGTTTTTAATAAAAGACATCTGAAGATACTTTTGAAAAATAACAGTATTTTTTTACAGTGCTTGTGATGCTAGGGGTAATGCCAGGCTAAAGTAAACTGATATAAAATTTTATTTTTTTCTTCTTCGCTGTTACTCATAATTACACAGTTAATCCCTTGCCGACATCAGTCAACAAGACCTTTGCTATATCAGTCTCCTGTGTATTATCTAAGTGATTGTTCTTTTCAACATAACTGTCTAGTTGACTTTTTAAAATGTTCAACATTTCTGATTCCTTCAACTTTGCAGGATGAAATGTTCCACAATCTCAGAATATTTTGGGTAATAAAATAATCATTCTAGTTCTGTTAATTTTTTTCTGAACAAGATTCCCCTTTTTGTCATTCCTAAAGATTAATCTTTTAAAGAAAGACATCATTCTCCCCTTAGGACTTCTTCTCTAGATGCCCTGAATGCTAGGGACACTTTACCTCTTACTAACCTCTAAATGATGCTATAAAATGCAAATGTTTTAAATGTAGATCTTTCTTCATACTTTACATTTTTCGCAAATTTAATTATTTTAGTATATAGACTTGTTGCATCAAACTGATAATTACAGTATCTGCATAGATAAAGTGTAAAAGGTTAAATTATACTGAATAACTGCTTTTATTAATATTATAAATAATGCGTTTGACCTTTGGGTCCCTTGAATCCACTATACCAAAGATTAATCCAGTCTTTCTCATGGTTCCAACCTTAATGTCTTGTAAAACTAACCTGAAAGATAGATTATTACCAATGATTGTCCCAAGATCCCTAATCTGTTTTACCACTTCAAGTTCTTGACCACGCATTTCTAACATTAATTCTTTGTGCTATCCAAATTGCAAAAGCTTACATTTGTTATAATTAAACCTGAGAAGTATTCCGGTTGTGCATAAATACATTTTACTAAAATAAAAATTTTAATCATTCACGTCCTTAAGATTTCTGACCTCAGCTCCAACTTTACAGCCATCTGCATATTTGGAGGCCCAAAATTTGTTGGACATAGGCACCATAATTGATCATTGAGGGACCCACTATTAAAAGGTAATCACCTAGTAGTTTTACCTTTAAATTTAACACATCCCTGTCTGTTAACCAGTTTATCATTAAGTTCAAACTTATCTTTAATTGTAAGCATTGATTTATTTGATCATGATATAAGGAGCCAAAGGCTTTGGAAACATCCAGGTAAATTGCCAAAAAAGCCTTCCCTTTGTCTCTCAAAAAATAGCTACTCAGAGAAACTGGACTGACATATGCCATATTTATTTTTCTCTGATTAAATGCTGTAATCAGCACCTCAAAACATTTACCAATGACTTAAGAACTGAAGTCAAACTTGTTGGTCTGTAGCATGATACTTGATGCCTATCACCCCTTAATAATGGGAACAATGATTTCTTCCAATTATTTGTGACAATACCATGAAACAGCAACCTATTAAAGACCCTTAGGGGTAATATCAAGTTGGACATTTCTTGAGTAATATACCTGAGATAAGATCAGGACCCAGTGAACCGATTTTCTTTAATATTAAATATAACATTTATCACATTATAAGGATATTCTAGATCAGAATTAATAGAAACCCAGTGAATTGATTTTGAGTAACTTTAGAAAGGAAAACCTGCAAAAAACATTAAATAGTTTATCAGTTACTACCTCATTACATGTGATAACTTCCTTACTGTAATCTGATTTCTTAGTGTTGACATACTTAAAAAAAAAGTTATCATCATCAATAGTCTTAAAGATTCCTCGTATACTTGTTTTTAATATTCAGTTCGCTTTTCAACCTTTTGGTTATACTATTTAAACATTTTTATATGTTGCTTTGTGTGTTATAATTTTATAACATCACTTTTTTCTTATCTCAATACATTTCTATTCCACTAAAGCTTATTAGACTATCCACCATTTTTAAATCACTTTGCCTGTTTTGTCCAAAGATGTCATATAATTATTTCTGACATTCAACCATAAATTCTCCTCCCCCAGGTTTTGACTTTTCCTATTCCATTCTATGATAAACACACAAATTTAACTTCTCCATATCAAAAAAATCTCTTTCCTGACAGGTAGAGAATGACTGATCATCTTAAAATGGACAAAGCTGTGGTATGAATTTTCTAAAGCCACTGTCACAATACTTTCTGAAATTAAAGCATGTTTTATTAACCAATAATATATCCAGAATATTGTGACCCTTAGTGGATTCCACTACCAGCTGAGGACATTTTTGTTCATATAGCACATCTATGAAAGAAGATTCAATTTGTGAGTTATATGATCCAGTTTACAATTAATATATGCATAAGTGAATTCATCCAAAATTAAAGTCAGCTTCTCATCTAAGAATTTCTTTAATGTCTGCATAAAAGTAATCTGTGCCATTAAAATAGTATTAGGTTTTCTATATGCTGACACAATTTTAATTTCTCCCCATCTGGTAATATTCTTTAATACACTACTCAATATTTCCTATTCTCCATTTTTGTTTGTCTACATAGGTTCATAGGTAGGTACTAAGCTATTGGCCCTGGGGCCTACATAAGCCTAACCACCCAAGAAAGTTATTTTCCTGCGCCCCTATCTAGCAGAGCCACAGAAGTGATCCCCAGGGTGAATTTCCTATTTCCCATCCAATTGTCGAGATTTTTCTTAAAGAGGGCTAATGAGGAGTTTTACTTGACATGAATGAGTTGTCTGTTCCAGAAACTGTTCCAAAATTATTTATTGGTGTATGAATTAGTAACATTACTCCACCCTTCTTGAGATCTATCCTTATAACTTCATACTTACTAAAATCTTGGAATAATAGACCACTGTAATCCCAAACTTCAGAGAAAGCTATTTTTTAACTGACGTTATTTTATAGTCAGATCAAGTTCTCCCTTCTTCCTTTTCACACAATGTGGATTTGCAGAATAATTGCCATTATTTTTCTCCATAACAATTCCTAATCTATTATTTTTCCAAGTATTATACTATCAAAAAATCCTTATATTCCTTCTTAACAGTTGAATCAGATTATTCCCTTTATTGCTGAAATGCATTATGTCTGAACCAAGTATATTTCTTCCTCAAACGTTAAAAGCTTTTTAAATAACCTTGTCTCCCTAGCCAAGTATTACACATTTTTGCCTTTGAATGCTCATAGCCCAAAAAAGCCAGACATGACATAATTTCACAAAAAGATAATTTTACACTATTTTCAAGATACATGATATTAAGTTTACTGAAATACCTTTTCATGTATTCTCAAGAGACTTTAGATAAATGATTTGATCAAGCCATCACAAAGCATTCATTATACATCTTATTCAATACAAGCTTCTCACACACTATAACGAATTTGTGTAATTTAATACCACTTAATGGACCCACTGTAATTATCTCATTTAATGTTATTGGTTTCACCTAATGCCTTAAGTGGAAGTAACCTATAATCAGTATATTCTTTTGCATGGGGCCTTGATATATATAGGCTGGTATTCATAGTCAGGAGCTTTCCAAATATGCAACAGTCATATGCAAATAGTGGACCTACACAGATATGCAAATAAGGTTAGCAAAGACATTTGCAAAGAATACAGAAAAGTGAAGCAATTTTAAAAACACTCATACTTTTTTACACAAGAATAACTTGAGTTTGCCATTTCAAAATTGTGAGTTACTTTGGCATATCACAGGCAAGCATGGTCACGCTTAAAATGTTTTGGAAAAGCTCTGTATTGCGCATCAGCTAAGAGGGTTTTTTTTTTAAAACAGAGAGGTTTATAAATTTTTTATATGGGTATCCTTTTGTGAACACCCTGATGGTTTCATTAAATAACAGAAAGGAGGTGACAGGACAGACTGAAAAAATGGGAGACAAAACAAAGAGGTAAACACACAAAAGAAACATCAAAAGAGTTTGTGCTGGAGGTAGGACAGGATGGCCACCATGTTTTTGTCAAGGATAGACCCTTCCTACTTTTTAATTTTTTTTTTTTTAATAAAAGGGTAGTGTGGGTGGGAAATAGGGAAAAGGGTGAAGGATAAATGGTAAGGGAAGATTGGCTAAGGAAGAGACAGCTGGAATCCCAGTATACAAAGCCTCATACTTGGCAGAAGACTGAACCAGCCAATGCTGGCTCTTAACACCAGACTTCTTCCTCAGCTATTAATAAAAAAGAACAGGATAATCTTGTTTATCTGTATCTGAATTTCTTCCACATATAAATATGTTATATATCCTCTTTAAACATTGTTTTTTCTTTTAACTTTTATATGCATACATGTATGAATTACTACAGTACTTCACTAACATTCCATTTAATTCATGAGGACAGTAGAGAAATACGAAATGAGTCATGAGTCTTGTTTTCAAACTGCATGTTACACTTTTATTCTGGTATAGCTAAAGTGCAACAGTTGAAATATATCAATTAACGGAAGTGCGCATTTCCTTTTCTGCAGAACTTTCTGTGATTTAAAATAAGTAATACTGAAGTAAAATAAGAAGTTATGTACTCACCATAACGCTCCATCTGAGTAGGTAACTTTTAGTTATGTACTCACCATAACTTTAGATGTTTGGAATCCATCTCGCCTACATTCTGTACTGATGGGCTCGGAGCCGATCGTCGGCTCCGACTCGGCACGCTATGCTATAGAGCGAAGCCTCTTATTGGCTGAGCTATTCTCTATCCCAGGATGCACCACCACTAATCCCCCAGATCTTGTTTGTCCGCATTCATGCACACACACATAACTTGTTTATATAACATTGCCAGATGTTTCAAGATGAAACAATAGAATTCGGACCGTCCGATCTCTTCTGATCTCCAAGGCAGGGGGAAGGAGGGTGGGTTATTGGGAATGTAGGCGAGATGGATCCCCAAACATCTAAAGTTATGGTGAGTACATAACTAAAAGATGTTATGTGATCCTATCTCGCCTACATTCTGTACTGATGGGACAGCGTCCCTAGCACCTAAATCCTGGGTGGCTCACTGGAAAACACTCCTGAGCACTGTGGAACCAAATGAAGCTCGCCCCCGGGATGCCACATCCAATTTGTAGTGGGAAATGAAAGTGTGCGGGGAAGACCACGTAGCCGCAGCACAAATGTCACTAATGGCAAGCTTAGAATGGAATGCTATTGAAGTAGCCATAGCTCTTGCAGAGTGAGCTTTGACAGAGGTCGTAAGCTCTTTATTAGAAGAGGAATAAGCTTGACTAATGCAGTCCCTGATCCATTTGGCAATAGTGACCTTTGTGACGGCTTTGCCCAATTTATTATCCGAAAAGGGCACAAACAATTGATCTGTTTTTCTTGTTTGTTTGGTCCTGTCTAAATAAAAACGCAATTGCCTGTGGACATCCAATGTGTGGAATATGTATTCCGCTTTGTTTGAGTACTTTGGGAAGAAAACTGGAAGTTCTAACGACTGTTGCCGGCAAAAACTGGAACAAACTTTAGGGACAAAGGATGGATTAGGCCTGAGAGATACTCTATCTTTGTGAAAAACCAGGTACGGTGGTTTTACAGATAGAGCTTGAAGCTCTGAAACCCTTCTGGCAGAAGTAATCGCGACCAGAAAAGCAGTTTTCCAAGATAGAAATTTCAAATCACATGTTGCTGCCGGTTCGAAGGGGGAGGAGGTTAAGGCACGTAACACCACATCGAGATCCCACGGAGGAGCAGGATGAGAAATCGGAGGTCGTAAAAGCGCAGCACCTTTCATGAAGGTTTTACACAATCTGTTGCTCATTAAAGGTGGGTTTATAGATTCATGAAAATTGGAAATAGCTGCCAATTGGACCTTGATGGTAGAGACTGAAGAACCTTGATTGAATAGGGAAGTTAGAAATTTTAGGACTTCCGATACAGGAATAGTGATGGGATCCAGACCCCGGAGTTGAGACCAAATAGCAAATCTTTTCCATTTGCTAGTATACAATTTCTTAGTAGCAGACTTGTGGGCCGAAGATAAAATATGTATGACTTCCGGGTCTAAGGTATGATTCCTGACTATAGTCGGAAGAGGAGGAGCCAAGCTGTTACTTCAAAGTGTGAAGGGACTGGTGGAGTAGTCCCGACTGATGAATTAATAGGTCTGGGATCTGATCCAGGAACCATGGACCGTCCAGTGCATATTTCTGAAGATAGGGAAACCATACCTGACGAGGCCAGTAAAGAGCAACTAAGATCATTTTGCTCCCCAAGTGAGACACCTTTTGGATCACTCTGGGAAGGAGGGGAACTGGGGGGAAGGCGTATAGCAAGCCGGTGGGCCAAGGATGGGCTAGTGCATCTATAGGTCTCTCCCCCGGAGCTGGAGTGAGGGAGAAGAACTTTTTGCACTTCGCGTTCAGCGGGGTTGCGAAGAGGTCGCAACAAGGAATTCCCCATTTGCTGAAGATCTGAGTTGTCACTGCATTGTTCAGAGACCACTCGTGAGGAGAGAGGATAGTTCTGCTCAGTCTGTCGGCTATCACATTGGATTTGCCAGGGATATGAGTTGCTATCAGAAAACGTCTGGTCGCCACTGCCCATTCCCATACTCTCATGGCCTCTCTGCAAAGAGGGTAGGATCTGGTTCCTCCCTGCTTGTTCAGATACCAGACCACTGACATGTTGTCGGAGTGAATGGCAATCACGCCCTGAGGGAGGTAATCGTGGAGGGCTTGTAGAGATAGAAGCACCGCCTTCATTTCCAAAATGTTGATATGAAGAAGACTCTCTTCTGGATGCCATTTGCCTTGGACTGACCTGCCCAGGGAATGCCCCCCCACCCCATCTGGGAGGCGTCCGTAGTCAAAGTGGCCATAGGAGGAGGTGGAACAAAGGGTCGACCCTTATCCAGATTGGAGGGCACCAGCCACCAGCGAAGGTCTCGTTTGCAGGTTTCCGTGATCCGAATGAGGTGACTGAGAGGGAGATCCTGAAAGGACCACTGTGTCGAAAGAAGCCACTGGAGAATTCTCATATGCAACCTTGCTAGGGGGACTAGAAGAACAGTGGCTGACATAGATCCCAATAGCTGCAGGACCATTCTGGCCGGAGCTTTGGATCTGAGAAGCAAGGCTCGAACTTGGGCCTGTATGGTTTGTATCCTTTCTGTAGGAAGATAGACCCGCATTCGGTTTGAGTCTATCTCTACTCCGATGAATCTTATGCGTTGAGATGGCAGCAACACAGACTTTGGCCAAATGAAGGTGATTCCAAGGGAAGCGCCCAGTGATATTGTGGCTTGTAGGTTCTGCAATAGTAGACGCCTGGAGGTGGCAGTTAGGAGCCAGTCGTCCAGATACGGAAACACCTGGAATCCTAGACTCCTCAGGTGAGCAGTCACGACCGCCAAACATTTGGTGAACACCCTGGGGGCTGTGGTGAGACCAAAGGGCAGCAAGCGGAACTGAAAATGACTGTCTCCTAGGCTGAAGCGCAAATGTCTCCTGGACGCCTGATCTACCAGAATGTGGTAATAGGCGTCCTTGAGATCTATGGAGCACATCCAAACACCTTTCTCCAGCAGTGGGAGAATGGATTGTAAGGTGACCATTCGGAACTTGGACTTTTTGACTGAACGATTTAGAATGCTGAGATCCAAAATGGGCCTCAAGTCCCCGGTCTTTTTTGGCACCAAAAAGAATCTTGAGTAAGTCCCTAATCCGATCTGGTCTGCGGGGACCGGTTGGATGACTCCTTTTTGAAGCAGCTTTGAGACTTCTAAGGCTGCAATTTCCCGTTGACTGGGTGGTGGGTCAGGGATTTTCTTGGACGGAGGTGGGGAGTAAGAAAAGGGGATGGCGTAACCTCCGGCGATAATTCGAAGCACCCATCGGTCCTGAGTGATACCTTCCCAGGCTTTTAGGTGCCTCGAAAAATTACCCCCGACTGGCTCCAGAGCTGCACAGTCGAGCAATCCCTCAGGGATTGTGAAAGGCTGAAGAGCCACGAAAGGACTCGCGGTCTCCAGTGTTGCGGGGGCCTCTGCCTCCTCTGGGACGGCGTCTTCCAGAAAAATTTCCCCCTCCTCTGCCTCTAGAAGGGGGATCGTCCTGCTGTGAGGGATAAGACTTCTGGGATCTACGGAACCACATTTTCCCTCCTCTTTTAGCCTTGGGATAAGGCCGAAAGGGAGTGGAATATCATGCCCCTACAGCAGTCAAAGTCTTACCTTCTTGCTCGCAGCGGGTCAATGTGTCCTTTACCTTGGGTCCAAACAAAGAGGACCCATCAAAGGGAGCGTCGGCAAAGGAAGACTTAAAGGCTTCCGCAAAATGACACAGGCGGAGCCAGGCTTGCCTCCGTAGAGCAATACCCGTACCCGCCGCTCTACTCGCCCCCTCTGCCGCATATGAAATGAGCCTCATGGACGAGTTTGATATCTATGACAGCGTAGCCAACTGAGAGCCAACCGTCTGGGCCAGCTGCTCAGGTAGGTTACCCAAGAGGGTATCTGAAAGCTCCTTGATCAGATCCCTCTGAAACCTGGTGAAGTGCGTTAAGTAGCTCAGGGACCTTAAGGTAAAGGCCGCTGAACTGAGGGTGCGCTTCCCGTACCGATCCATGCTCCTAGACTCCTCATTAGGAGGATGGACGGACGTCGAAGCCTCTGCTACATCTTGTTGGGTAGCAGATGCCACCACCAAGGCATCTACAGCCACACCTTTTGTCAAAAACTCCTTCTCTGGGGGTGCTGATAGGAACTTATTTGGGCGAGCAGGCACCAGTTCCACAGAATCTGGATGTTCTCACGCCCTTCGACAGATCAAATCTAGGAGCTCGTCGAAGGGCGGAGACACCCAGGAGGCGGAGGGCTGAGCCCCAAAGGCCTTAAGGAACACCGACTCGTCAGCAGAAGGGGGTTTGGAATGCCAGCCGCCTCGTTGTTTGAGGGCTTCCAAGATGTTTGCAAAGGAGACATCATCTGAGGACGACTTGGGGGACCCCTCTGCATCATCAAGGTCAGTGTCTGACGTGAGAGACTCATCGGGGGAGTCGACGTGCTTCCTCTTGCATGATCTTTTCCTTGGGGGTTCCTCTGAAGAAGCTTCAGAGGGACCTCCAGGAGGGGGGGAACCCCCAGTGGGGGTGACCTCAGGCCCCGGGGCTCCGCTGTCTAAGGACAGGGGGACTGCCAAAGACCCAGTCTCTGTATGTAGGGAAGGTGCTGGTGAGACCGTGGAGGTAGCCAAAGAAGATTTGGCTAACGCACTCCTCATGGCCCTGAAGGCCGGACCACCAGAATCCTGGGAAGGTCCAACCCCCGTGGCCACAACAGTAGACGGTACCCCCGCAGCCGACGCACCGAGAGGAAGGCTCGGAACCGAAAACATCAGTCCCGAAGCGTCCCCCCCGGGGCCGACAGAGGAGGTCCGTGTACCGAACTCAGACTTGAGAGCCGGGGTTGGAGTAAGGGTCGGGGCCGACCCGAAAACCTCCATCGGCTCCACCAGCACCGGCTCCAATGGTGCCGAGGCTGTTGGAGGAGGAACCAGAACTACAGGGTGGGCCATCGGCTCCAAAGCCGAATGGGCTGGAGCCGAAACTAATTTCTGGAACACAGGAGACTGAAACAGTCTTAGGAGCACCCTGTCGATGTCCGAATCAGACATCTTGGAGGATCTAGAGGAAACCGATCGGGTCCGAACCGACTTCTCCATCGGCTCCAAAGGACTGGGGGACCGGCTCCGAATGGACTCAACCAATATCGGTGCCGAGGGAGATCCCAAAACAATTACCCTCGGTGCCGAGGAGGGCTTCGGCGCCGAAGGGGAAGAGTCTGAGCCGGCAACCCTCATCGGCTCCAAAATCAGTGGAGCCGATGAAGGTGACCCGCCTCTCGAAGCCCCAGTCATCGGCTCCGAAACCAGGGGAGTCGAGACTGGGGGCATCGAGGCAGACCATTCCGCCCTCGGCTCCGAAGTCCGTGGAGCCGATGGAGAAGCCTGCCTGGATTTCTTAGTAGTCGGTTCCGACGGGCTGGTCGGAGCCGAAGCTTTCTTTTTCTTAGTTGGAGAGGATGAGGAAGATAAGGCCTCCTCGAAGGAGGGTTTAATCAGCCCTTTCAGGATTAATTTATTCTTCCTCTCTTGGAGGACCCTAGAGGAAAAGGCGTGACACGCTGCAGGACTCCTGTAGGTGCTTGGCGCCTAAACAGTATACGCACGAGGAGTGATCATCAGTTATCGACATTTTATAATTGCACCTCGTGCACTTCTTGAACCCTGAGGGTCTATGTTCTTTAGACATAATGCCTCTAACAGTGGAAAAAAATCACTATGTAGTCAAAACAAAGATTTTAAACAACAATCAAAAAAAATTTTTTTTTTTTTTTTTAAACTTTAGGTCAAAAATTACCAGTACAATTATCACAAACACCAAAAAGGAGGGCCAAGAACCCTCTAACTTAAACAGGTACTTGACCTCCTTAAAAAAAGAGAAACTTGCTAAGGAATAGGGGAAGGCCCCTCTAACTTAAACGGGAAACCTTTCCCTAAACAAACACACAAATTTACCACAAATTTATAATAAAAAACACTCGTACAACAACAATAGCTGTTAAAACAGCTTTTGGGTAAGAATAGAGAATTTCCTGACAGGAAAACTTTAGAAAAAAACAGCACTTAGCTCAGCCAAGTTTGAGACCACGTCCTAGCTTGTAAGCGGCAAACGAGATCTGGGGGATTAGTGGTGGTGCATCCTGGGATAGAGAATAGCTCAGCCAATAAGAGGCTTCGCTCTATAGCATAGCGTGCCGAGTCGGAGCCGACGATCGGCTCCGAGCCCATCAGTACAGAATGTAGGCGAGATAGGATCACATAACATCTTCATTTGTCAGCAACCTGTGGGTATCGGATTCGACCTCGGATCCGAGCCGGCAGCTTTCCAAGCTAAAAGATCTGAGCCCTCAGCTCTTCCCCCTTACCCATAACACCCTGCTACCTCCCTCCAGTCCTCAGATCGAGTTTGCCAAATATGCACCCAACAAAAAACAACAATCTAAGACACTCCAAAGGGGAACACTAACTTGATGCATGACAAAGGAAAAACTTCTGTCATGGACAAAACCATGAAACAGGCTAGGGGGAAGGAGGGGGGGGTCAGTTGCTGACAAATGAAGTTACCTACTCAGATGGAACGTTATGGTGAGTACATAACTTCCTAATCTGAAGTAGTTAACTTCATTTGATCAGCAACCTGTGGGACAGAGTCCCCAGCTACCAAAAACCTTGGGCGGTCCTCAAGGAAGGATATTCCGGAGCACTGCGGAGCCAAATGCTGCCCTACCTCTGGTTATCAGATCCAGCTTATAATGAGAAATGAAGGTATGAGAAGAGGACCAAGCAGCCGCTGAGCAGATGTCATCTACAGGAACTTTTGACCAGAATGCTGCAGAAGCAGCCATAGAACTGGTAGAGTGGGCATGAACCCCCAAGGGTTCAGGCCGGCCGGAAGCTAAATAAGCATGATGCAGTGTGATATCCATCTCGCTAAGGTAACTTTCGTAATAGGCTTTCCCAAAGATGACTTAGCAAAAGACACGAAGAGTTGATCCGATTTCCGAGTAGCCTCTGTCCTGTGCAAATAAAAACGCAATTGTCTGTGCACATCCAATAAGTGCAACCTGTATTCCCCTTTGTTTTGAAAGTTGGGGAAGAAAACAGGCAAGTTAATGGTTTGGTTGATACTGGATTCGTAGGCCTTAGGCAAGAATGAAGGGTTAGTCCTGAGAGACACTCTGTCCTTATGGAAGAACAGATACGGGGGGTTCATACAAAGGGCTTGAAGTTCAGATACCCTTCTGGCTGAAGTAATTGCAATCAGGAAGGCCGTTTTCCAAGATAAGAATTTTAACTCGACCAAAGCTGCAGGTTCAAAGGGTGGGCCCATCAGTGCCTGAAGAACCAAGGTTAAGTCCCATGGGGGAACCGCATTCTTAACCGGAGGTCTCAACAGAAAAGTGCCTTTCAAAAAGGTTTTGCATATCTTAGCGGATGCTAAGGTACCAAGGTTATCTCCTATGTGGAAATGGAAAATGGCTGCCATTTGGACTTTGACTGTAGAAGCACTGGCTCCTTGGTAGAAAATATGGGACAGGAATTCAAGAACCATTGGAATGGGAGCAGTAAAGGGGTCTAAATCCCTAGGTTTGGCCCAGATGGAAAAACGCTTCCATTTACTTCTGTAGATCTTCCTGGTAGAAGGTTTATGTGCCGCCACCAGAACAGATTTTACGGGAGACGAGATACCGGGAGTCCTAGCTATCAGTGGAACAGGATCAACCAAGCCGTGAGCTTGAGGTCATCCAGGTTCGGAGGTTGTAATCCTGCAGGATGAGAGATCAGATCCGGAATTGGATCTAAGAGCCAAGGAGGAGCTACGCTGTGAGACCACAGGCAAGGGAACCAGATCTGGCAAGGCCAGAATGGGGCTATGAGGATTATTTTGCTCCCCAACCAATGAGCTTTCTGCAGAAATTTTGTCATTAGCGGAAGAGGAGGATAAGCATAAAGAAGACCGGGGGGCCAAGCATGAATCAGAGCGTCTCTGGGGCTCTCCCCTGTTGGGGGAATCAGAGCGAAAAACTCACTGCATTTTGCATTTGAAGGAGAAGCGAAAAGATCACAGCAAAGTTGACCCCATCTGAGGAAGATCTGATTCGCTACTGATGGGTTTAGAGACCACTCATAAGGTGTGAGGATCGAGCGACTCAGCTTGTCCGCCAAAATGTTGGACCGACCCAGAATGTGCATTGCTATCAGAAAGCGGTTGGTGGAAATCGCCCATTCCCAAGTTCTCATAGCCTCTCGACAAAGAGGGTAAGATCTGGTTCCTCCCTGTTTGTTGATGTACCAGACTACTGCCATGTTGTCTGTCTGAATTGCAATAGTCCCCAGATGAAGAAGGTCTTGAAGGGCTTGCAATGCTAGAAGCACTGCCCTCATCTCCAGGACACTGATATGCAGAACGGTTTCTAACAGGGTCCCAGTGCCTTGGACGGTTCTGCCCATGGAATGCCCCTCCCCCACCCAAGACAAGAAGCGTCCGTGGTCGGCGTGGCTTGGGGTTGAGGCATCACAAACGGTCTCCCTTCCCGCAGCTCTCAGGAATGGAGCCACCAAAGAAGGGAGTTCCTGCAAACCCTGCTTAGGGGAATCGGAGAATCCAATGGGTGAAGGAGGAGAGACCGTTGAACCTGAAGAGTCCACTGAAGGACTCTCATGTGTAATCGTGCCAGAGGTGAAAGGTTGATGACTGCCACCATGGAACCTAGGGCTCTCAGGACCAATTCTGCAGGTGGGGCTGGGGACTGCAGAAGGGCTATTACATGGAGTGACAAGTTGCGCAACCTGTCCGCTGTCAGAAAGGCTTTGGACTGGAGTGTATTTATCCTGGCCCCTATGAAATCCAGAACTTGCACAGGATAAAGAGACGACTTCTGAAATGTTATGGTAATGCCTAGATGCTGGGCCAAGGATAAGGAATAATCCCTGGTGGAGCAGAGCAGATGTCTGGTGGGGGCGGTGAGGAGCCAGTCATCTAAGTACGGAAAGACCTGAATTCCCTGAAGTCTCAGGTGGGCTGCTACAACTGCCACGACCTTGGTGAACACCCTGGGGGCTGTGGTGAGGCTGAACGGGAGAACCCTGAACTGAAAATGACTGGCTCCTAGCCGAAAGCGGAGAAACCTTCTGGACCGTCTGTCCATGAGAATGTGGTAGTACGCATCCTTGAGGTCTACGGAGCACATCCAGTCGTTCTCCTATAGAAGAGGGAGAATAGTTGCAGAGTGACAATCCGGAATTTCTCTTTGGCAATGAACAGGTTTAGAGTTGACAGGTCGAGAATTGGCCTTAAGTCCCCCATTTTTTTTGGCACCAAAAAGAACCGGGAGTAATTGCCTAACCCGGATTGCTCTGGGGGGACGTGCTGGATGGCCCTTTTTTCTAGCAACTTCTTTATTTCTGAAGCCGCAGTCTCCCTCTGATTGGGAGGGACATCGGGACGGCGCTTTGTTAGTGGAGAAGATTCAGAAAGAGGATGGTGTAACCTCTGGATATTATTAGGAGCACCCAATAATGGACTCCCAACTTTGTAGGTGCTCCGAAAACTGCCCCCTGACTGCCTCCAGAGAAGGACAGCCGGGCAAGCCCTCAGGGCTGCTGCGCGGGTCAGACTGAGAAGGGTAATCTGGACCCGAAATTCTTTGGCCCCCCTCTGCCCCTGGGCCGGCGTCCACCTTGTCCTCCTCTGCCTCTGAAGGACGAAGGGTCCAGAGCGGGACGGGACTGCTGGGACTTCCGGAACCACATCTTATTTTGTCCTCTCTGGTTCCTTGAGAAGGACCTTTGAGGATTCGAGAAGCGGATCCCGACGGCAGACAGCATCTTCCCGTCTTTCTCGCTCTGGAGCAGTGTGTCGCGGATGGTTTTCCCAAATAGCGTAGAACCATCAAAGGGAGCGTTCGCGAAGGACGCCTTGAAGGGTTCCGCAAAGTCGCAAAGGCGAAGCCAGGCGTGGTGTCGCGAGGTGACCCCTGCCCCACTGGCTCTAGCCGCTCCCTCCGTGGCATGGGAGAGAACCCGCATAGAGGTGTTAGAAATTGACTTTAGAGTGGCCATGCGAGCCGAGAAAGTCCGTTTGTCCTCAACCGCCATGGACACTGGGGGAGCTCCAGCATATTCTTTTATCAGATCCCGCTGGAGTCTAATGACGTGTGCCAGATAATTCAGCGCCCTTATAGAAAAGTCCATCGTCTGAGACTCCTTATCAGGAGGATAGACCGAGGAACTTTCTTGTGCTAGTTTTTTCTTAGTGGCAGCCGCCACCACCATGGCATCTACTGGAGAACGTTTATTCCATGCCGGTTTGTCAGGGGAAGGACTAAGTATCTTGTCCGGTCTTCTAGGGATTGGCTCCACGGTGTCCGGCTCCTTCCAAGCCCTGGAAGTAATCAAGTCTACCAGGGAATCAGCCGGGGGACACACCCAAGAGGTAGACGGGCCTACGCTGAACGCCTCCAGAAACACAGACTCATCCGAGGAAGGTTTTTGGGCTGAGCACTCCCCTCTAATATGCAGCATTTCCATAATGTTCCCAAAGGAGACGTCTTCAGGGGGTGACTTTGGGGAACCTTCCCCTTCCTCTACGTCCGAGTCCTCCGTGAGGGACTCAGGGGAGTCCAAGTGTCTCCTCTTGCACTTTCGTTTGTGAGGGACCTCCTCGGCGGGACTGTCCGAGAAGGCCTCACCAACTAGGTCTTGTTCTCCTATGGGAACTAACTGCAGCGTCGGCGCAGGCTGTCCCCGGGGCCGGACGATGGACGACAGGCCCAAATGCGAGGGAGTGAGGGGTGGATCCGCAGCCTGGACCGGGGACCTGGAACTCCTCGACAGCACCCTCTCCACCACGTCAAAAGCCGAGGGCGAGCCACTTTCCCCTGGCTCCGAGAGTAGCCCCCTCAGCTCCGACATGAGGACTAGGGTTGGAGCCGACGAGATCGGACCCGAAAGGGTAGTGTGCTCCGACCGAAACAGAGCCGAAGACACACTGACCCCTGCGGATCTGAAGCTCGGCTCTCGGCCCCGAGAGGTCAGATCCGACACGCTCGAGGGTATGGTTGGTGAAGTAGCCACCACTGTCGGCGCCGAATCCCCGGCTCCAAGACGGCTCGGATCCAAAGACTCCAAAACCCGATAGTGAATCGGAGAAGGAGCAACTGGGGCAAAGAAAGGGGCCGAGCTCCCCCCTGGAGGGGGGGGGGAGGCACGAGCACCCCCATCTGCATTTGGGCCTGCAGGAATCAACGCATCATCCGGTTCATATCAGCGTCAGACATACTCCGAGTAGACCTTGAAGAGGTCGTCGAGGCGGGCTGGGAAGGCCGCCTAGATGACCTCGAGGGAGACTGGGACTCCTCTTCTGGCTCTGGAGAAAAGCGGGGAGAATGGAGCCAAGAGGGGGAAGAACCGGAGACCCCCTTGGGAGAGCTAACTAATTTAGCAGGAGGAGCAGCGGGGTGAGATTCTGCCCGCCGCTTGTGGCTCTTATGCTGGTCCTCCTCCCTATGCCTTTTCTCTTTGCTAGAAGAGTCCCCCTCTCCCTGGGACACAGAGGGAGGTTGAGTCCCTGCCAGGGGAGGAGGAGCTGAAGGTTGGAAAGCCGCAGCTGCGGCTGGTGCCGCTGAGGGAGAGGAGGAAGAAGAATCCGCGGGCAAGAGTCCCGCCAGGATTAACTTATTCCTCCTATCCCTCACAGCCCGTGGGTTAAAGGCTGTGCACACTTGGCAGCCCGAAGACAAGTGGACCACCCTCAGGCAGAGAACGCACCGAGTGTGGCCATCCGCTGGGGACAGCTTATGACCACACTCAGTACATTTAGAAAAAATGGCCTTAGGCCCCTCAGCCATCGCATGTCGAAATGCGTCCACACACACACGAAAGGGGAGGGAAAAAACTAAAATTGACACTAATTACCACAAAAAAACCTCCGAAAAATACAGATACAGAAAACTAAGGGCCTACTAGACTCACACAACCGAAAAAACTTTTAAGAAAAAAAGGTTTTAAATAGTTTTAAATAATCTCACCAATGCCAAGAGCTCGTCGCTTAAGCTGTCAGAAGCCGTGGCAAACGAGATCTGGGGACTGGAGGGAGGTAGCAGGGTATTATGGGTAAGGGGGAGAAGCTGAGAGCTCGGATCTTTTAGCTTGGAAAGCTGCCGGCTCGGATCCGAGGTCGGATCCGATACCCACAGGTTGTTGATCAAATGAAGTTAACTACTTCAGATTAGCATGTTCTCTGAAAACTTCAGACTAGTCATTTTGCTAGCAAAGTAACCTCCACTCCCCCTTCCCCAACCTGCAGTCTTGATGGTGGTGAGCGTCATTTCAGCCATGTTGTATGTGCAGCTAGAAATACTTATTAACAGCCAACTAAGTTTTATTTTTAGTTATGTTTATGAGGTGCACACAAAACTGGTTTTATGTAACACTGTCTGTTAGCAATTTTTCCCTGCAGTGGTACAGAACTATATATCTGTAACTTTTTTTTTTCAAACAACTTTATTGAATTATCACTTGTGACACACACAAATTTACATTCATATAAAAGTAATCAAACTATATTATTATAAAACATTATACTTCACATATATTGTGATATATCATTTAGTCTAAGCAATATTACATACATTATTCAATTCCTGCCTTTTTTAAACAAGAAACATCTTTATTACACCATCACTCACTACACAGGTAATCATACATTTATATAAATGAAAACAAACTACACCGACACAATCCTAGTTGCAAGCATTTTACATCACAAACCATACTGATACACTTCCAGTTGCAAACATTATGCATCACTTATAATCTACCACCTCTTTTTCACTCAAACTTTACATAGCTCATTTAAGTCCTGCCACCTATTAAACCTCATTCCTCCCTTGTACCCACAATTCCCATTTTTTTCCTATGTAGTTTGCTCCTCCCATTTTCTAAAGATCTGAATATCTCTGTTACTATATTAACTACTTCCAAGCGAAACAAAAGGATGCCGAGCCAAAAAAAGACCTGCTCCCAAATAAAACCTTAACGCAGTTTTATTTTATTTGAATAACAGACAGCGTTTTCGCTACTCTAACAAGGTAGCTTCCTCAGAGGTTGAAAAAAGCGCGAGAACAGCGCTATTTAAATACTGCACAGCCCTTGCAAGTATAACACCGCCTCCACATGTTTTTTTACATATGAATGAATCAATTACTACAATTAGTATAATTTTAAAACAGTATAATAACAAAAAAGGAACAGTGTAATAACAAATAATCTCTTGTGCACAATAAAATGCACAAATGCAAGTGTACAACTAAGCCTACCAGAAACATTAACACTTATGTAAATCCAAATTTAAAAGTTTAAAATATGTTGTACACTTATACAATTCTTAGCAGGGAAATTACATACATTTTCAAAGGGTTATTAATTCTATTCACCTTGAATTTGAACTTTTTCTACTTAATAAACTTCCTCCGCATAAGAAGTTATATATCCATCCACAAAAAACATGTATAACATCCTAGTAAAAGAACTTTTTAAACTTAATATGTAAACAATGTTATAAGCAATATACAAATAGCTTATAAACAGCAGTAAGCGTCCCTAAATTTACTTAAGCTGAAAGTTGTTAACAATACATAACACTTAATGTAATACCACACCTAAAAACATTTTCATTAAGAAAATAAATTCCACTTAAAAATTTTTTAGTAACAAAACATAACAATAAATATAAATAAAGACAGACTTCAGCATCACCTCATGTAAGATTTAAGTTTTAGGAAGGGAGCTATATTGCAACTTTCGTTCAAGCCAGGTGCATTAAAGGCATCCAATTTGAGCTGCCATAAAAGCTCTCGAGTTTCCAATAAAATAGATGTGGGACCGCCTCTAACAGGGACTGGTAAATGGTCAATCCCCATAAACACAAAAGCATGCCCTGGGAAGAAATCATTATGTTTGGCCAATGCATTTTCACTCTTCTTGTTCTTGATAGCATAAATATGTTGGTAAATCCTATCTTTAAACCTTAACTACTTCCAGTATAGATGGTTTAGTTTTTGATTTCCATTTTCTAGTAACTGCTTTTTTGGTGGCTTAACTCTTATTTCATAACTTAATATATCCACTCAACATTACTTATGCCTGAACAGTAGAAGATGTCCAAAGTTATATATACAGATTAATACTTTAATATTCTTAAATGATGTTTGTACCCTGTTAACACAGTACTAGATTTCCTCTTTCTTCAAAAAAAATGGATGGCTGATTATAGCGATGCTTCTCAACTGTTATGCATTTCATAATATCAGTACAACTAATACTTTCAGGTACAGATATCTGTGCCTGCAAGTATACATATTTATGCAATTTTTTTTAACTATCACCTCTTTTTATTTTATGTGCATGTATATTACGTACATATATATATATAAATGCATACTATACACAGTAGTACCTTGGTACTCGTTAATTCGTTCTAGAAGGCACATTGAGTGGCAAAAAAAAGAAGTTATGTACTCACCATAACGTTCCATCTGAGTAGGTACTTCATTTGTCTGCAACCTGTGGGTATCGGATCCGATCTCGGATCCGAGCTGGCAGCTTTCCAAGCTACCAGATCCGAGCTCCTTACTCCTCCCCCCTACCCATAATCCCCTGCTATGTGCTACATTACCTCAGATCGAATTTTTTTGCCTCTCCACAACTCCTACCTTCGATAGAGGAAGCAACACCAGATAAACTGTCCTAAAGCAGAACAAGATCTCTTTGGTGATCAGGAATCCCGAAAGGTTCGGGGGATGGCAGGGGGGGTCGGTTGCAGACAACTGAAGTACCTACTCAGATGGAACGTTATGGTGAGTACATAACTTCTTTATATGAAGTAGTTACTTCATTTGCTCTGCAACCTGTGGGACAGAGTCCCCAGCTACCTAGGGAGAAACCCTGGGCAGCCTATGGAAGGATATTCCGAAGCACCGCAGAGCCAAAGGAAGCCCTACCTCTCGATACCATATCCAACTTATAATGAGAAATAAACGTATGTGAAGAGGACCAGGTAGCTGCAGAGCATATGTCATCCAAGGGGATCCTAGACCAGAAGGCTGCAGAGGTGGCCACAGCCCTCGTAGAGTGAGCACGAATTCCCGTAGGAACCGGTTTGCCTGCAGATAAGTACCCGTGGACTATGCATTGACAAATCCAATTTGCTACAGTCACTTTGGAAATGGCCTTACCCATGGCTGATTTAGCAAATGACACGAACTGGTCTGATTTGCGAAAATCCTTAGTCCTGTGCACGTAGAAACGCAGTTGTCTGTGTACATCCAATTTATGCAATGTGTATTCTCCTTTATTCTGAAAGTTTGGGAAGAACACGGGTAAGTTTATTGATTGATTTATATTTGACTCCGAAACCACCTTAGGTAAGAATGACGGATTAATCCTGAGGGACACTCTATCCTTATGAAAAATTAGATAAGGATGCTTCATACGTAAGGATTGAAGTTCTGATACCCTTTTGGCTGAAGTAATGGCCACCAAAAAGCTGTTTTCCAGGACAAGAACTTTAATGGAACCGAAGCCGCGGGTTCAAAGGGTGGGCCTGTCAAGGCTTGTAAGACTAAGGCCAAATCCCATGGAGGCACCACCACTTTCACCGGAGGCTTCAAAAGGAAAACGCCCCGTAAGAAGATTTTACATAATTTTGTAGAAGCCAAAGATCCTAGTCCGTCTCCCACATGGAAATGGGAGATGGCTGCCAATTGCACCTTAACTGTTGAAGCACTTGCTCCTTGTCTGCATATCAGAGACAGGAAGTCTAGAATAGTAGGAATAGGAACTGTAAATGGATCCAGGCCTCTATCTTTGGCCCAGACCGAGAAACGTTTCCATTTGCTGCAGTAAATCTTCCTAGTAGTCGGCTTATGTGCTGAGACTAGAATGGCCTTAACAGGAGATGAGATACCGGGAGTCCTAGCCATCACTGGAACTGGAGCAACCAAGCCGCAAGCTTGAGGTTCACCAGGTTTGGGGGTTGTAATCCCGCAGGATGTGAAATCAGGTCTGGAATGGGATCCAGTATCCATGGCGGAGATACACTGCGAGACCGTAAGTACGGGAACCAGATCTGGTGATGCCAGAATGGGGCAATGAGGATAACTCTGCTCCCCAACCGACCGGAAGGGGTGGATAGGCATATAGTAGACCGGACGGCCAAGCATGGACTAGAGCGTCTCTGGGATTCTCCCCTTCGGGGGGAAGTATTGCGAAATACTCGCTGCATTTTGTGTTAAAGGGAGAAGCAAAAAGATCGCAGCAAGGCCAACCCCATTTGCGGAAGATCTGCTTCGCAACTGATGGATTGAGAGACCACTCGTACGGAGTGAGAATCACTCTGCTCAGTTTGTCTGCCAAAATGTTGGACCGACCCGGAATGTGCGTTGCTACCAGAAAGCGGTTGGTGGATATCGCCTATTCCCACACTCTCATAGCCTCCCGGCAAAGTGGGTAGGACCTGGTTCCTCATTGCTTGTTTATGTACCAGACCACTGACATGTTGTCTGTCTGGATTGCAATAGTCCCCAGAGGTAGAAGGTTGTGGAGAGCTTGCAAAGCTAGAAGCACCGCCCTCATCTCTACGACATTGATATGCAAAGCGGTCTCCAGGGGAGTCCACGTGCCTTGGACGGTTCTGCCCGAACAATGCCCCCACCCACCCAAGGCGAGAAGCGTCCGTGGTCAGCGTGCCTTGGGGGGGAGGGACAACAAAAGGCCTCCCTTCCTTCAGCTCTGGGGCGTGGAGCCACCAAAGAAGGGAGTGCCTGCAAACTCTGCTTAGGGGAATCGGAGTATTCAATGGATGGAGTAGCAGGGACCACTGAACTTGAAGGGTCCACTGCAGAATCCTCATTCGCAGATGCGCATGAAGGGCGAGACTGATCGCTGCTGCCATAGATCCTAGTGCCCACAGAACTAATTCCGCCTTTGGGGCCGGGCTTTGAAGAAGAATTAGCACTGACACGAGAAGCTGTTTATCCTGTCCGCAGTTAGCATAGCTCGAGAAATGCGGGTATCTAACTTGGCCCCTATGAACTCCAGGACCTGTACGGGGCAAAGAGAGGATTTCTGGAGGTTTACAGAGATGCCTAAGCTCTGGGCAAGGGTCAGAGCATAATCTCTTGCCAGGCAGAGCCAATGCCTGTTGGTGGGGGTAAGGAGCCAGTCTTCTAGGTATGGGAAGACCTGAATGCCCTGAAGTCTCAGGTGGGCTGCAACCACTGCCATGACCTTGGTGAACACCCTGGGGGCTGAGGTGAGGCCGAACGGGAGAAGCCTGAACTGGTAATGACTGGCTCCCAGCCGGAAGCGGAGAAACCTTCTGGATCATCTGTCCATCAAGATGTGGTAGTACGCATCCTTGAGGTCTATTGAGCACATCCAGTCGTTCTGCTGCAGAAGGGGGAGAATAGATTGGAGGGTGACCATCCGGAACTTTTATTTGGGAATGAACAGGTTCAAAGCGGAGAGGTCTAGAATGGGTCTGAGGTCCCCCGTCTTTTTTGGCACTAAAAAGAACCTGGAGTAATAACCCGATCCGGACTGGTCCGGGGGGACGGGCTGGATGGCTCTTTTTTCTAGCAACTTCAGGATTTCTGAAGCTGCTGCCTCCCTTCGATCGGGTGGAACATCGGGGAGGTGTCTGGTCGAGGGAGGGTGGTTTATGAAGGGGATGGTATAACCTCTGGATATGATGCAGAGCACCCATCGATCTGTCGTAATGGACTCCCAGTTTGACAGGTGCTCCGACAACCACCCCCTGACTGCCTCCAGAGAGGGACAGCCGGGTAAGCCCTCAGGGCTGCTGCGCGGGTCTATCCGGGAAGGGTTCCCTGGACCCGAAGTTGCACGGTCCCCCTCTGCCTCTGGGCAGGCGTCCTCCTTGTCCTCCTCTGCCTCTAGAGGACGAGGGGTCCGAAGCTGGATGGGACTGCTGGGACTTACGGAACCACAGCTTCTTTTGTCCCCTCTGATTCCTAGAAAAGGATTGTTGGGGATTGGAGAAGCGGACCCCAATGGCAGACAGCGTCTTCCCATCCTTCTCGCTTTGGACCAGCGTCTCACGAACGGTCTTGCCGAAGAGCGAAGATCCGTCAAAGGGTGCATTCATGAAGGACGCCTTGAAGGGATCCACGAAATCGCAAAGACGGAGCCAGGAGTGACGTCGCAAGACGACCCCAGCACCGCTGGCCCTAGCGGCTCCCTCTGTGGCATGGGAGAGTAGACGCATGGACGTGTTAGAGATGGATTTTAGAGTGGCCATACAAGTCGAGAAAACTTTTTTGTCCCGTTGCAGCCTAATGGTATGTACCATGTAGTTAAGCGCCCTTACAGAAAAGGTCGCTGAACTAAACATCCGCTTCCCAATGCGGTCCAGTGCTCGAGATTGCTTATCTGGCAGGTGAACCGAAGAACTCTCCTGCGTGAGTTCTCTCTTGGTGGCAGTCGCCACCAGCATGGCATCCACTGGGGTTCCCTTGGCCCAAGACAATCTATCCACTGGGGGGCAAAGGATCTTGTCGGGTCGCTTCGGGATAGGCTCCACGGTGTCGCGCTCCTTCCACGCCCTGGTAGTAATGAGGTCTATCAGGGGGTCAGCCGGGGGAGGGACACCCAGGAGGTAGAAGGGCCTGCCTCAAACGCATCCAGGAACACGGATTCATCTGCGGAAGGTTTTTGGGCAGACCACCCCCCCCCTCTAATACGCAACATTTCCATGATGTCTCCGAAGGAGACATCCTCGGGGGGTGACCTTGGGGAACCTTCCCCTTCATCTAAATCCGTGTCGGTTGTGACGGACTCGGGAGAGTCCAGGTGCCTCCTCTTGCACCGACGTTTTTGAGGGACCTCCTCGGTGGGACTGTCCGAAGAGGGCTTGTCAACGGGGTCCTGTTCCTCTAAGGGAACCAACTGGAGGGCTTGAGCAGGCTGTCCTGATGGTCGGATGATGGAGGATAAACCCACATGCAGCGGGGGTACGGGAGGATCCGACGCTCGGACTGGGGACCTGGAAGTCCTCGACAGTACCCTCTCCACAACCTCAAAAGCCGAAGGAGAGCTACTCTCACCAGGCTCCGAGAGCAATCTCCTCGGCTCCAAGGTAGGGATCGGGGTCGGAGCCGATGCAGCCGGAGCCGAGAGAGAGGTGTGCTCCGAACCCAACGGAGCCGAAGACACACCAGCTCCCCCGGATCCAATGCTCGGCCCGCGGCCCCGAGAGCTCGGATCCGACAGATTCGAAGGCACAGTCGGCGTCGAAGCAACCGGAGCTATCGGTGCTGACGAATCCCCGGTTCCGAAAGGGCCCGGATCCGATAACTCCAAGACCCGAAAACGGGTCAGAGAAGGAGTAATCGGAGCAAATATGGGGGCCGCGCTCCCCCCCAGAGGGGGGGGCAAGAGCACCCCCATCTGCATTTGGGTCTGGATGAATCGGTGCATCATCCGATCCATATCTGCTTCAGTGAGGCTTCTTGTTGATCTTGAAGAAGTCGTTGAGGCGGGCCGGGAGGGTCGCCTCAACGACCTCGAGGGAGACCGATCCTCCTCCTCCAGCTCCGGAGAAAAACGAGGTGAACAGAGCCGAGAGGGGGAGGATCCGTAGCCCCTCGAGGGAGACCTAGTCAGCTTAGACGGCGGGGCTGAGGGTTGAGTCTCAGCCCGCCTTTTGTGGGACTTATGTCCCTTGTCTTTGTGTCTTTTCTCCACCGTAGTGGAGGTACCTGAATCCCCCGAACTCAAACCCAAAGAGGGAGGATGAGTCCCAGGTTGAGTCGGGGGCCCAAAAGGCATGAGGGCTGTGGAGACAGCCTGTGCCTGAGAGGGGGAGGAAGAAGAAGCTGATTCCTGAGGCAACAAGCCCGCCAGGATCAGCTTGTTCTTCCTGTCCCTAATAGCTCGGGGATTAAAGGCCGCGCAGATTGTGCAGGCCGATGACAAATGGGCCGCCCCCAAGCATAAAACGCACTGAGTGTGGCCATCCGCCGGCGAAAGCTTATGGCCACACTCAGTACATTTTGATAACACCGCCTTAGGCCCTTCAGCCATAACACCACTCACACCAAAAAACACACCCAAACACTAAGAGGGGGGGAGGGTGAAAGGCGGGAACTAACAGAAAAAAAAAAACTAGTTAGAAAGGGGGAACAAAGGTACCTAAATAACTACACTTTCGCTAACTAACCCAGATAAAACTAAACACTCTCACACAAGAATAAGATTTTTTTTTTTTTTACAAAAAGAAGAAAAAGGTTCAATCTCACCAAAAAGCCAAGGAGCTCTTCAAAAGTAGCTGCTTCAGCCGCGGCAAAAAAAACAATCTGAGGTAATGTAGCACATAGCAGGGGATTATGGGTAGGGGGGAGGAGTTAGGAGCTCGGATCTTGTAGCTTGGAAAGCTGCCGGCTCGGATCCAAGATCGGATCCGATACCCACAGGTTGCAGAGCAAATGAAGTAACTACTTCAGATCGATGAGTATCAAACTTTTCCCACAAGGAATAATGTAAATTGAATTAATCCTTTCCAGACCCCTAGAAAATCCTCATTTTATAAGGCATTATATGTATTAATGGAGTTTTATTTTACTAATAAACAGTTTTTCACTTTTAAATAGTACAACCTCACTTTTAAACAGTATAATTTCATTAATAAACAGTATAGGTTCACTTTTAAACAGAACAGTACAGTATAAGACTGATAAACAGAAGGTAAAAGTTCAGTAATACACAAGAGGTACAGTATAAGTTCACTAATAAACAGTAGGTACAATGTAAGTTCACTATTATACCATGACCCCCCCAAAACGTGCACGCTGATTGGCCAGCGTGCACATTGTAAATCGAGTTATACTAATAGAAAAAGGTCCGGTCGCCCGGACTTTTTTCCATTAGTATAACTCTACTTTTAAAACACTGTCTCGCTATGTTAAATGGGTTTAACATAGCGAGACAGCTTTAAAATAAGCAACGGAGATCTCCGTTGCTTATTTTAAAGCTGTCTCGCTATGCTAAACCCATTTAACATAGCAAGACAGGTTTTAAAAAAAAAGCAACGGAGAAAGCAAGATCTCCGTTGCTTTTTTTACTGTTTCGCTATGTTAAATGGGTTTAACATAGCGAGACAGTTTTAAAATAAGCAACGGACATCTTAAACCCATTTAACATAGTGAAAACAGTAAAAAAAAAAGCAACAGAGATCTTGCTTTCTCCGTTGCTTTTGCCCACAGCTCTGATGTACTGCACAGGCATGTAGAAAATCAGAACTGCTGCGGATGCCGGACATCTGCGGAAGGGCAGTAAACAGGCATTATACTATGCCGTTATTTAAGAAAATTAGAAGTTATGTACCTACCATAACGTTCCATGTTAGTTGTCTTCTTCTCGCCTTCTTTCTTGCTGGATGGGTTCGGAGTCGATCCTCGGCTCCGACTCGGCCACTCTAAAAGCTCGAGAGCTAGTTCCACCGGCTCGAGGCTCCCCTATATCCCACAATGCTAGGCGGTAACTCCTCAGATCTCGTTTGAAAGCTAAGCCCAGCAAGGAAATTCCATAAAGAGAACGAAAGAAAAACTCCTCTAGGTCTGTCCAGGCTAGGGGGAAGGAGGGTGGGACGCAAGAAACAAGGCGAGAAGAAGACAACTAACATGGAACGTTATGGTATGTACATAACTTCTAAATGTTAAGTTGTCCATCTCGCCTTCATTCTTGCTGGATGGGACCGCGTCCCTAGCACCTTATCCCGGGTGGCCTATCGGAACAGACTCTTGAGTACAGTGGAACCAAAGTTGGCTCGGTCTCTAGAGGCCAAGTCCAACTTATAATGAGAAATGAAGGTATGGGGAGAAGCCCAAGTAGCTGCAGAACAAATCAAATCAATAGGCAGCCTATCTTGGAAAGCTATAGAAGTGGCTAAAGCTCTAGTTGAATGAGCCCTGGGTTTAGATGGCAATTGTTGATGTCTGATCTCATACACAAGGGTAATCAATGAAGTAAGCCATCTAGCGAGAGATACTTTAGAAATTGGAAGGCCCATTCTACCTTCTGCATAAGAAACAAACAGTTGATCAGACTTCCTGAATTGTTTGGTCCTGTCTAAATAGTACCTAAGTTGGCGATGAATGTCTAAACAGTGTAACTTTTGTTCTGACCTATTAGAATAATTAGGGAAGAACACAGGAAGTTCAATGGTTTGATTCAAATTTGCCAGTGAAGCTACCTTGGGCAAAAAAGACGGATTAGTACGTAAGGACACCCTATCCTTATGAAACACAAGATAAGTGGGTCGACTACACAGAGCATGGAGTTCAGAGACTCTTCTAGCTGAAGTGATAGCTACTTAAAAGAGTGTTTTCCAAGATAGTAATTTTATTGAACATGAAGCCGCAGGTTCAAAGGGGGGAAGAATTAAGGACGCCAGAGCCAAGTTGAGATCCCATTGAGGAGGAGGAGGATCCCTGATTGGTGGTTTGAGGAGAAAATCTCCCTTTAAAAAGGCTTTGCAGAGTTTGTGAGACATAATGGAGAACTCTGAGACTCCAACATGAAAGTTCGATATTGCTGCCAATTGAACTTTGATGGTAGACGGGGACGAACCTGAGTGGAAAAGTTCGGCTAGAAAGTCTAGCACTGATTGAATGGAAGCAGTGAAAGGATCTATATTCTTTGACTGCGCCCAATAGGAGAAACGTTTCCACTTGCTATAGTAAATCTTCCGAGTGGAAGATTTATGGGAGGCTATCAAAATATCTCTGAGCGAGATATCAGAGGAAGCCTGGCTAAAGTTGGAATTGGAGGAACCATGCTGTGAGGTTCAGAGAAGGGAGGGAGTGGTGCAACTGACCCGACTGATGGATCAAGAGGTCTGGAACTGGGTCCAGATGCCAAGGTTGCTCCAACAGATAACGGTGGAGAAACGGGAACCAAACCTGTCGAGGCCAGTAAGGGGCAATAAGGATCATGGAAGCTTTCTGAGCGATGGCTTTCTGTATTAGCTGAGATATCAGTGGGAAGGCAGGAAAAGCATACAGAAGTCCCCGGGGCCAATCATGTACTAGAGCGTCTCTGCTGGGGTGGCCTGGTTGGGGAAAGAGGGTGAAGAAATTGTCGCACTTGCTGTTTTGGGGAGTAGCGAAAAGGTCGCAGCAAGGCCGGCCCCACTTTCGAAAAACTCTCTCCAACACTGAATTCTTCAGAGACCACTCGTGAGGCATGAGAATAGCTCTGCTCAATTTGTCTGCAATCACATTGGACTTCCCGGGAATGTGCGTTGCTAACAGAAACCGCCGAGAAGAAAATCGCCCATTGCCACAGTCTGAGTGCCTCTCGACATAGGGGGTAAGATCTGGTTCCACCTTGTTTGTTGATGTACCACACTACAGACATACTGTCTGTCTGAATTGCTATAGTTCCCATGGGAAGAGAGTCTTGTAAGGCTTGCAACGCTAGAAGCACTGCTCTCATCTCTAGGGCATTTATGTGCAAGTGGCACTCGAAAGGTTGCCACATGCCTTGGACTGTCCTGCCCTGGTAATGCCCCCCCCCACCCGATCAGGGAGGCGTCCATTGTCACTGTAGCAACCGGAGGGGAAGGGACGAAAGGTCTCCCTAGGTGGAGCTGGGGAGATGTGATCCACCAAGAGAGATGATTCTTGCACGATTGAGTTATCCGAATAGGATGGGACATTGGAAGTCGTTGGAAAGACCATTGTGTGAACAGCATCCATTGTAAAATTCTCATATGGAAGCGAGCTAATGGTAGAAGAGGGATGGCCACCGCCATAATCCCTAAGACCTTCAGGATCAATCTGGCTTTGACTTTGTTGCTCTGCAAGACAAGAGCGACCTGTCTGTGTATGTCTGCTATTCTCTGCTCTGTGAGTCTGGCTGACATGTTGACTGTGTCTAGATTTGCGCCTATAAAGGTAATAACACAAGGCGATAAGACAGACTTTTCGTAATTTATTGAAATGCCTAGTGCCTGACATGTGTGAAAGGTGTAGTCTCTGGCAAGAAGCAACAGATGCTTGGTGGAGGCTGTAAGGAGCCAGTCGTCTAAATAAGGAAACACCTGGAATCCTTGTCGTCTCAGATGAGAGGCGACCACTGCCATGCATTTGGTAAACAATCAGGGGGCTGTAGTGAGACCAAAGGGCACGGCTCTGAATTGGAAATGACTGGTTCCCAGCCTGAAGCGGAGGAATCTCCTGGAGCGTCGACTCATTCTAATGTGATAGTACGCATCCTGGAGATCTATCGAGCACATCCAGTTGCCCCGCCCCAAAAGGGGTAGAATGGACTGCAGCGTGACCATCCGGAACTTTGTTTTCTTGACAAACTTGTTCAAGTTGCTGAGATCCAAAATGGGTCTCCAGTCCCCTGTTTTCTTTGGAACCAAAAAGAATTTGGAGTAGATTCCGGATCCTGTTTGGTCTGCTGGAACTGGTTGAATGGCTCTTTTTGCGAGCAGCTTTGAAATTTCTAATGCTGCTTGCTCCCTTTGACTGGGTGGAACGTCTGGAAGGGATTTTTTGGATTGCTTCGGAATGAGAAGGAATGGGATTCTGTAGCCTTCGGAAATGATAGACTGTACCCACTTGTCTTGAGTTAGGGATAGCCAGGCTTCTGGGTACAGCGACAATCTTCCCCCGACTGCCTCCGAAGGTGGACAGTCGGGCAACACCTCAGGGATGCTGAAAGGGCTTGTCGGAAAAGGATTCTCGACTGCCCTGATTCTGCGGGCCCCCTCTGCCTCTAGTACGGCATCTACCATTATTGTTTCCCCCTCTGCCTCTAGAGGGGAATCGACTCTGTGCGTCAGGCAAATCTCCCTGAGATTGTTTGCGGAACCACATCTTTCCCCCTTTCTGGCCTTTGGGGTAAGGCCTAGAAGGAGTAGAAAAACGGACTCCGACGGCAGAGAGAGTTTTGCCATCAGTCTCGCACCTAGTCAGGGTTTCCTTCACTTGAGGACCAAAGAGGGATGATCCATCAAAGGGGGAATTAGTGAAGGACGCCTTGAAAGGGTCCGCAAAGTTACATAGCTGCATCCAGGCGTGCCGACGCAAGGCTACACCTGTACCTGCCGCTCTACTTGCTCCATCCGCCGCATATGAAAGAGGCGCATGGAGGAGTTAGTTATAGAATTAAGGGTCACCAGCTGAGAGTTCATCCTATCCTGAAAACCCGCAGCTGTTGGGTCCTTTAACATTTCGCTCGCTTCCTTGAGCAAATCCCTCTGAAGACGAGTGAAATGACACAGGTAATTCAGTGAGCGCATAGTAAAGGTCACTGACGAGAACATCCGCTTCCCGTACCTGTCCATCGACCTAGACTCCTTGTTAGGAGAATGAACAGGCACCGAAGGATCAGCTAACTCCTTCTTGGTGGCCGCAGCCACCACCATAGCATCAACAGAGACGCCTTTGGTTAAAAATTCCTTGTCCTTGGGGGCAGTGACAACATTTTGATGGTCTCCTGGGGGTGGGTTCCACTGAATCAGAAGCCGCCCAGGCCTTCTTTGCCACCACTTGCATAAGGGGGTCAAAGGGAGGGAACACCCAGGAGGTGGAAGGGCGAGAGCCAAACGCCTCAAGATACACCGATTCATCCTCTGAAGGGTTGAGGGCTGGCCAATTCCCCCTCTGTTTTAAAATTTCGAGGATGTCTGCAAAGGAGACATCTTCAGAGGGGGAACGAAGGGAACCTTCAGAATCCTCTAAATCAGTGTCAGAGGTGACAGACTCAGGGCAGTCAATGTGCTTCCTCTTGCACTGCCTCTTCCTAAGGGGCTCTCCTACCGGGTCAGGAGAGGCCTCGAAAGAGGAGGAGATCCCCAATGGGGAAACTTGAGGAGCTGGCTCTCTCCGGTCGGGGATGAGAGAGTGAGCAGAAATCACCGGAGGCACCGTGGAGGGAGGGGCAGAAGGAGCCGACTGTGGGGTTGAACCTGGTTCTAACACGCTCCTCATGACCTCGAAGGCACCCCTGTCAGGCAGAGCCGGAGTTCTCCGCTCCGAAAAGCTGAAGACCTCCCCCGGCACTGACAGTGATGGCTCCAAGGCCGATGTCGGAGCCGAACTCACCAGCGCCGAAGCACCAAGAGGGAGAGCGGGGTCGGACAAGGGTCCGATGCCACTCGGAGCCGACGAGGGAAGTCTGGCGCCGAGATTCTTCCAAGGAAGACATCGGAGCAGACGACAGCACCGAAGACAAAGGTATCGGTTCCGATGCCACCACAGTCTCGGGTCCGAGCCGCCCCGGCTCCGAACTCAGAGGAGTCAGAGGAGGAACATTTTGAGTAATGGGAATAGTTCTCGACTGTTGAGTCAGACTTTGAAGCATCTGGGCCAGTGCCTCGGACTTAAGAGGTCGACTCACTACTCTCTGAAGGTCATGATCTGATAGTCTGGAAGACCTAGAGGAGTGAGATCTATGGCTCCGTTCAGACAGCAAAGGTGATGCTGGAGCCGAATGAACGGAGCCGATAGATGGAGATCGGGACCTTTTTCTGGATGCCGGTTCTGACAATTTGATCGGAGCCAACTCAGTTATGTCTTCCTTGGCTCCGGCCGGAGCCGAGGAAATAGTAGGGGCATGCATTCGAGACTCATCGGCTCCAGCCGGAGCCGATGTTCGAACAGCCTTTGGACCCCCAGAAGACGGCTCAGAGACCGGAGCCGAAGGTCTGGAAGGCTTAGAGGGTTTTCCCGAGGATTGAGTCGAGGGACCCTCAGGCTTCAATAAACCCCTTAAAATGAGTTTATTTTTGCGCTCCTGCAGGACTCTAGGGCTGAAGCCATGGCAAACAGCACATGAGTCCTGCAGGTGCAAAGGCCCCAGGCAGTAAACACAAGAAGTGTGACCGTCTGTCAGAGGCATCTTCTGACAGCACGAGTCACACTTCTTGAAGCCTGAGACCTTCGATTCTTTGGACATGTCCAAGGAAAAAGTCAAAGTGTAACCACAAACACACACACACACACACACACACACACACACACACACACACACACACACACACACACACACACACACACACACCGATTACACTTGTAATATTTTTAAATTAAAAAATAGTAATTAAGTTAGAAATTAAATCCCTACAAAACACAGTCACTCTAACTACTAAGGTAGGGAGGGACTGGGCCTAAAGCCCAAGGGAATAAAATTAGCAAATTTAAGAAAAAAAACTGGGGAAACTTGACTATGAAGGGGAGTAAACTACTTAACTTTTAAAAGTATGAGGAAAGCTAACTTAAAAAGGGGTCTATCTGAGATACAACTCAATATTTCAACTAACCTGACGAGCCATTTGAAAAAGCACCTCGATCGCTGTAGCGGCAAACGAGATCTGAGGAGTTACCGCCTAGCATTGTGGGATATAGGGGAGCCTCGAGCCGGTGGAACAAGCTCTCGAGCTTTTAGAGTGGCCGAGTCGGAGCCGAGGACCGGCTCCGAACCCATCCAGCAAGAATGAAGGCGAGATGGACAACTTAACATGTAATAGTTTCTTTTCTTAAATAATGTCATGGTATAATAGCAATAACCCACTTCTGGGTGTGGGTAATGCTGTATTTACCCACGGCTGGCTTTGTTTGGTCCCTCAGGCTACGCCCTCGGGACCAAACCACGCCAACCGTGGGTAAATCCAGCATTACCCACACCCAGGCGTGGGTTATTGCTATAATAAACAGTACAACTTTAAATTTTAAGTTTGTATAACTTTGAAGACCTAAAAGGATGGTGGTGAGGAAGATGGTGAGGAGGAGAGATGTTATTATTTGGAAGGAGAGTCCCCTTCCATAAAAACTTCTGCCCGTTGCCCTTCAGGGGTTGTTTTTCTTTCTGTTTTCTGTCTCTTATCACCATTGAACCCTGCTTGAGACTCTCCAGGTTTAATTTTCACTAGAAACCTATCCAATGATGCTTGTTTTTTCCTGCCTTTCAAGATGCCTCGAAAGTGGGACACTGTTTGGTCATTGAACAAATTAACATTGCTGAATGTTAGAGCTTTGTCAGGGTGATATTTTTCCACAAAATCTTGCACTACCTCCTCCTCACCTGAAGGTTAAACAAATTAACATTGTGGCTTGTTAGAGCTTTATCAGGGTGATATTATTCAAAAAATGTTTGTACTTCCACCCATTCTGCGCACATTTCCTTGGTTAATGAACTGGGGACATTCTCTCTTACCACCTCCTCAGCTGAGGACAGTTCCTCAGTCACCATCTGTTGTTGCTCCCGCTGTAGCTCCTGCAGCTCCTCCATGTTGATCTCTTCTTTATGCTCCTCAACTAACTCCTCCACATTATCACCATTGACCTCCAACACCATAGCCTGCTCTAGAGTCACAATTTCCTCCACAATACCTGTAGGCTCAGTCTCAAAGTCTTCAAATTCCCTCTGAGTTACAGCATATGGCCACAGTTTCTTTCAGGCAGAGTTCAGGGTCTTGTGAGAGACTTGCACCCAGGCCTTATCAATAGGCAGTGGAGGATATCAAAATGGCTTTTCCAGAATTATCTCAAGGTCAACTCTGTATCTGAGGTAACTTCAAAGCACCTCTGGAAAAGTGCCTTTGTGTACATTTTTTTTTAAATTAGAGATGACCTGCTGGTCCATGGACATGATTAGAGAAGTTGCTTTAGGAGGCAAGAACCTCAGAGTGATGAAGTTAAACTCCTCCAGCAAGTTGTCCTCCAAGCCTGGAAGGTCAGCAAGAGCATTGTCCAAAACAAGCAGAGCCTTCAGAGGCAAATCTTTCTCCAATAAATATTTTTTCACAGATGGGCCAAACACTTCATTCACCCGCTTTGTGAAGAAATACTTGGTGACCCAAGCTTTACTATTAGCCCTCTGCATCACATATAACTAGCCTTTTATCACATTATTTTTCTTGAAAACTTGTGGATTTTCGCTGTGGTAGACTAGCAGAGGCTTAAGTTTTTAATCCCCACTTGCATTCCCACACAGCAACAGCGTTAGCCTGTCCTTCACTGGCTTGTGCCCTGGTAATGCCTTCTCCTCTCGAGTGATGTAGGTCCTGTTGGGCATTTTTTCCAGAACAAGCCTGTCTCATTACAACTGAACACTTGTTGGGGAATAAAACCCTCAGCCTCTACATACTTCTTAAACTCCTGAGCAAATTCAACAGCAGCTTCTTTGTTGGCACTAGCTGCCTCTCCATGTTGCACCACACTATGTATACCACTTCTCTTTTTAAAGTTTTCAAACCACCCATGACTGACATTAAATACTTCATTACTCTCAGAACTCATTCCAGGTTTGTTTTTCAACATATCAGCATGTAATACGTTTGCTTTTTCACAAATCATGGCCTGTGAAATACTATTACCAGCTAACCGGTTTTCATCTAACCAAATCAACAACAGCTTCTCCACTTTCTCTAGTTTCTGTGATCTTTGTTTGGTCACAGCTTTCACTACTTTATCAACATCAGCTGTTTTGATGGACTCCACTTTTCACAACGGTGGAGATGGCTATTCTTGGCATTCGGTACTGTATAGTGAGATCAGACACGTGGATACCACTCATACATATTTCTCTAGTCTCTCTTTTTTCTGCCTTATTGTGGTTCTAATTAATTTTCCTTTCTATTGGCTGTTATCACTAGCCTTAAGACCCATGATTATACAGTACTGTACTTATTTGCACAAAGAATAGCAGGCAAACACAAGAAACACAAGAAAGTGTACAGCAGACCAGTTCTAGAAAGCATGAAGAGTACCAAGGAAATGATGAATACTTTTCTAGTCAAAATGTGACAAATACAAAATTCAACGAGTTTCGAAGCTGACGAGTACCAAGGTACCACTGTATATACATATACATGCACACACACACATATATATATATATATATATATATATATATATATATATATAGATAGATACACACACACGCATACATATATGTATATATATATATATATATATATATATATATATATATATATATATATATATATATATATATATATATATCTATATATATATATATATATATCTATATATATATCTATATATATATATATATATATATATATATATATATATATATATATATATATATATATATATATATATATATATATATATATATATATATATATATATATATATATATATATATATATATATATATATCTATATTTATATATATATATATCTATATCTATATATCTATATCTATATCTATATATATATATATATACACACACACACATATATATATATATATATATATATATGTATATGGGTCTACTTTAGGTGAACGAAATGCCACTTACCCGAAACACCACAACACCGATGTCCCGGAACACTGACTATTCACTCCAGGTAAGTAACTGCTCAGCCATCCGAAATAAACACGTAAAGGAAGAAAACCAAACCCACCCATGTGGGGGGACTGCTCCCCCCCACCCCCAACTAAATATACCAACTCTGAGATCGCATTACTGTGGGGGTAAGGGGCAAAGTTCAACAGGATGGCCAAGTGGTTACTTACCTGGAATGAATAGTCGATGTTCTGCGACATATGTGTTATGGTGCTGTCAGTCTTCTCGTCTCGGGGAAATGGGTTTCAGGTAAGTGGTGTTTTGTTCATCTAAAGTAGACATATATATATATATACGTATCAGTTGTTAGGGTGTGACAGACAATGTTAGACAGGCAGGGTTTAACTCTCAGATTGCTTTCAACCTGAAATTCACATGACTCCATTCTGAATTTTACAACTATATTTTTATTTTGGGTAGTTCAGGATAATCCATGCACCTTGGTAGATGGCTTGGCATTGCTGGAGAATTTGAAACTGACAGCAGCGCATCTATGTCTCTCTGAAATACGTTCATGTACTGTGGGACACACATTCACAATCAGCAAAATGTTGAAATATGCAGATATACCTGAGGACATGTTTGTGTACGACTACAATTCATGCACATGTATATAAATTAGCTTAATTTGCGTAACACATGTAAACTGGCCTTGCTTCTGCCAACAGGTTGAGCATCATCATATTAATTCTCAAACAGCAGAGACAGGTGGCAAATGTCTTAGGATTCTGCAGACATCTCAAAGTAAGGAAAACTTTATAAAAAAAGAAGTTATGTACTTACCATAACGTTCCACGTGAGTTGTTCATCTCGCCTTCATTCTTACTGATGGGTTCGGAGCCGATCCCTCAGCTCCGAGGTGGCCTACTACAAAGCTCGAGGATTTCAAGTAGCTCAAGGTCAAGTCCCTATCCCATGATGCACCTAGAGTTACCTCAGATCTTGTTTGCTGTGTATAATAATACTATATGTCATTCTATAACTCCATAAGAGAAAGTATAGAAGGGTTGAGTGACCAGGAAGGATCTAGCATCTGAGTCTTCTGAAAACCCAGGAGAGGGTGGGAGGGAGGAACGTAAGAATGAAGGCGAGATGAACAACTCGTATGGAACGTTATGGTAAGTACTACTTTATGTAAAGTTGTTCTATCTCACTGTTCATTCTTACTGATGGGTAGCGTCCCAAGCACCATCTACCTCAGATGGCTCACGTGAGTATATTTTTCAGAACCGTGGATCCAAAGGAGGCCCTGTCCCCAGAGGCCCTGTCAGCTTTGTAATGAGTGATAAAGGTATGAGGCTTCGACCAAGTGGCTGCTGCACAAATGTTATCAATAGGAAGTCTGGCAGAAAAAGCAGAAGATGTAGAAGCTGCTCTGGTTGAGTGAGCTTTAATTTTATGCTGTAAGGGCATATTGGCAGCTGAATAAGCAAAGGTGATACAATCAGATAACCATTTAGACAGAGTTGTTTTAGCCACTGGCATATCTTTCCTGGAGTCTGAATAGGAAACAAAAAGCTGATCTGATTTCATGAAATCTTTTCTTCTATCCAAATAAAATCTGAGCTGTCTGTGAACAACAAGTTTGTGCAGCATGTATTCTAGATTGTTGGAGTGATTGGGGAAGAAAACTGGCAAATCAATAATTTGGTTAAGATTACTTTCAGTGCAAACCTTGGGCAAAAAGAGGGGTTTGTTTGAATTGAGACTCTGACAGCATGGAAAATCAAGTAAGGGGGTTTAATGGACAAGGTCTGAAGCTCTGACACTCTGCGGGCAGAAGTATTAGCCACTAAAAAATAGTTTTCCATGACAAAAATTTGAGGTCACATGAGGAAGCTAGTTCAAATGGAGGAAGAATAATGCGGGAAAGCATAAAATTTAGATTCCATGGGGAATAGGGAGATTTCACAGGTGGTCTAATATGAAAGGTCCCCTTGAGAAAGGCTAATTTGTGTGACATAATATTCAATCCTTCAAATCCAAGATGAAAGTTAGAAATGGCAGCATGCTGAACACGGACTGTTGCTGCTGCAGCTCCTTTATTGAAGATCATGGTCAATAATTCTACTATAGAGGCCATAGGGCTTGATAAGGATCAATATTGTTTTTAGATGCCCATACAGAATATTTTTTCCATTTGCTAATGTATAGCTTCCTCATACAGGATTTATGAGAGGATAAGAGAATTTGCTTTGTCTCATTATAAAGGTTATGGAACCTGGCTATGATGGGAGTTGGAGCAGCCAAGCTGTCAACTTGAGGGACTGCAGAGAGGGATGAAGTTCCCCCGATGAGTGCGTCAGAAGGTCCGGAACTGGGTCCAGAATCCAGGGGTTCTCCAAAAGATAAAGTCGAAGGAAGGGGAACCAAATCTGATGAGGCCAATGAGGAGCTATTAGAATGATGGTCTTTCCTGGGGTTTTTGCTTTCTGTAATACTTTGGGTATGAACGGGATTGGTGGGAATGCATAGAGGAGACCCAGGGGGCCAATCATGAACGAGTGCGTCCATTGGGGCTTCTCTCAGAGGGGGAATCAGGGCAAAATAGCTTCTGCGTTTTGTGTTCATGTGACTGGCAAAAAGGTCGCAGCAAGGCTGGCCCCATCTGCGGAATATCCTGTCTGCTCTTTCTGTCTTGAGGGACCACTTGTGGGGCAACAAAGTTGCTCTGCTCAGCTTGTCTGCTATCATGTTGGATTTCTCCAGGATGTGCATTGCTAACAGAAAGCACTGGGTGGATATAGCCCACTGCCATACTCTTAGGGCCTCATCACAAAGGGGGTATGACCTGGTTCCTCCTTGTTTGTTCAAGTACCAGACATGTTGTCTGTCTGAATCGCAATTGTACCCAGAGGAAGAGAGTCCTGGAATTACTGCAACGCCAAAAGTACTGCTCTCATCTCTAAGACATTGATATGCAGATGTGTCTCTTGATTGGTCCATGTGCCTTGGGCTATTCTTACCTGAAAATGCCCCCCCCCCCACTCTATCAGGGAGGCATCTGTGGTCACTGTGGCTGCTGGAGGGGGTAAAACAAATGGATGTCCTATCGTGGCATGAAGGGAGGTCAACCACCACTGAAGATCCTTTTGGCAGGAGTTTGTGATCATTATCAGGTGAGACGTGGGGAGCTCTTGGTAAGACCATTGAGTGAACAACAGCCATTGTAGTATCCGCATGTGCATACAACCCAGTGGTATGGCCAGAATTGCTGCTGCCATCATACCTAACAATTTTAGAACTTCTGATGCTGGAGCCTTGTTTTTGGATATTAGAATGCGGACCTGCTGATGGAGTAGTAAGACTCTTTCTACTGGAAGTCTTAGCGTGGTGGTGTCCAATTCTGCTCTGATAAAGACGATATGTTGCGACAGTGACAAAGCAGATTTATCTGAGTTTACTGTAATGCCCAGCTGGCTGCAGAGTGACAGAGTGGATTCCCTGTCTTGAATTAGTTGATGCCTGGTGGTGGCAGTGAGGAGCCAGTCGTCTACGTATGGAAACACCTGGGATCCTAAATGTCTCAGGTGAGCGGTGACCACTGCTTTGCATTTGGTGAACACTCTGGGGGCTATAGTGAGACCAAAGGGCAGGGTTCGAAACTGGTAATGACTTGCTCCCAGCCGGAAGGGCAGATGATTCCTGGGTGGCCTGGCCATTTTTATGTGGTAATACGCATCCTGGAGATCTATCGAGCACATCCAATTGTCTTTCCCTAAGAAGGGAAGAATCAACTGAATCATGACCATCTGAAACTTCTCTTTCTTGACAGATTTGTTTAGTCTGCTGAGGTCCAATATAGGTCTCCAGTCCCCAGTCTTTTTTGGAACTAAAAAGAACTTTAAGTAAGTTCCGGATCCTGTCTGGTCTGCTGGGACTGGTTGGATGACTCTTTTTCTTAGCAACGTTTGGACTTCTACTGTTGCTTGTTTCCTGTAACTGGGTGGAACGTCTAGGATTTTTCTTGTTGGTGGAGGGGGTGTGGCGAATGGAATTAAGTATCCTCTGGAAGTAATACTTTGTACCCAGTTGTCGTTTGTTATTCTGAGTCAGGTGTCTGGATACAAAAATAAGTGATCCTCAACTGCCTCCAGAGCAGGACAGTTGGGCCTCCTTTCAGGAGCGCTGGTAGGGCTTCCCAAAGAAGTGATCTCTGTCACCCTGGTTTTGCGGACCCCCTCTAACGTGAGGGCGGCGTCTTCCATTATTACCTCCTCCTCTGCCCCTGGAGGGGGGTTCACCACATGTGTCCTGAAAGGCTCCTTGGGCTTTTCGGAACCACATTTTCCTTCCCCTTTGACCCTTGGGGCAGGGTCTGGTAGGGGTGGAAAAAAAGACTCCGACAGCAGACAGAGTCTTTCCCTCCTGCTCACACATGGTCAAAGTTTCCTTAATTTTGGGCCCAAAAAGGGACGAGCCATCAAAAGGGGTATTCACAAAGGATGACTTGAAGGGCTCCGTGAAGGAACACAAGCGCATCCAGGAGTGTCTCCTAAGAGCAACTCCTGTATCCGCTGCCCTGCTCATTCCATCAGCTGCATATGAAATGAGGCGCATGGATGAGTTAACAAAGGAGTTGAGGGTAGCAAGCTGGGAGGCAACTTTGTTTGTAGCTCCTGCAGCTACTATACCCTGAAGAGTATCTCCCAGCTCTTTAAGGAGATCTCTTTGTAGTCTCATGAAATGGGTTAAATAGTTAAGTGGAGTACAAAAGTTGCTGAACTAAACATGCACTTTCCATATCTATCCATGATCCTGGAGTCTCTGTTAGGAGGATGGATAGAAGAGGACGTTTCTGATATTTCCTTTTTGGTGGCTGCCGCTACTACCATGGCATCAAATGGCACACCTTTGGTCAAGCAGGATTTATCTTGGGGACAAATATGAACTTATTAGGCCTCCTAGGGACAGGCTCCATGGAGTCCAGAGACTCCCACATCCTTCATGAGACCAGCTGCATAAGCTCATCGAAGGGCAGAGGCACCCACGAGGTGGAGGGCTGAGACCCGAATGCCTTCAGGAGAACAGACTCATCTTCAGTAGAGTTTGTGGACTGCCAGTCACCCCTCTGCCTAAGGATTTGGGCATCTCTGCAAATGAGATATCCTCAGAGGGGGACCGTGGGGACCCTTCTGATTCATCCAAGTCAGTATCAGATGTTAGGGACTCCTGTGGGGAGTCTATATGTTTACTCTTACAAACCTCTTCCTGGGAACCACATCAGTGGGAGCTTCTGGTGAGGTCTCGGAAGAGCATGAACCACCTAATGGGGCTTCCTGACGCTCTAGGTCTCTGCGCTTTGCCATGATCTGTGAAGCAAAAGCAGACACAGGCGCTTTAGGGGATGAAGAAGCCAGACCTGAAGTTGAGGATGTCTTAGGAGACATAACTCTCCTTATGGCTTCGAAGGCACCCCTGCTCCAATGTGAAGGGACTGACGGATCAGAGGAAACCGGCGATACCCCCGGCACCGGAACAACGGCCTCCGAGCCCGAGGTAGGAACCGAGCTTATCTGAGCCGACGCCCCAAGAGGCAGAGTTAGAACCGATAAATCAGTTCAACTATCCTCCCCGGACCCAACTAGACAGTGTCGGTTCCTAGAGTCCTCGATCAGTGCCGAGGACATCAGAGTAAACAGAACTGAAGACAGTGGAGCAAGTGTCGGCTCCAAAGGCTCCATAATCAACAAGTCCGACTCCTCTGGCTCCGAAGGACTGGTATGGCTCAGAGGAGGAAGAGTTTTAGCTGGGATATGGTCTTCGGCTTTGAAGACGCTTGGGTTGGAGCCGATAACAATTTTGCAAAGGCTGGTGCCTGTAAAAGCTTCTGCACTACACGATCCACATCCAAATCTGAAAGGCTAACAGAAGACCAAGATAAATGGATCGATGGTACCGACTAAATTAGAGGAGATTTTGGAATTTCAGATACCGGTTCCAAAACCGGGGACTGGCTCCGAAAAGAAAAGACAGTCTGCTCCGAGACCTGTGGAACCGATGTCACAGACTTTTTTGATTTTTTTGATTCTTTAGATTCCAAAGAAGTCTTGGAAGACTTTGAGGACTTACTAGATCCATCCTGGTCACTCAAAGCCTCTTGGAAAGAAGGTTTCAACAAACCTCTGTCAATAAGTTTCCTTTTTCTCTCTTGGAGAACCCGAGAAGAAAAAGAATGGCATATGGAGCATGTTTCTTGCAAGTGTAAAGCACCTAAGCAGTAAACACAATTGACATGGCTGTCAGTGACAGATATCTTCTGCCCACATTTAAGGCATTTTTTTAAACCCTGACTTAGGGCATTTGTCCTTGTCATCAGCCATGACAGAAAAAATGGACACACCCAACAACAACAAATATGAAATAGCCTTCTAATAAAAAACAGGCTAAATATAAACACGCACACAAGCCCTTTAAACCAAGGCTACAATTCAATATTTGAACAAGCCTTCTAATAAAAAAATAGGCTAAATATAAGCACACAAGCCCTTGAACTAAGGCCAACAATCAGACACACACTAATTATCTAAGCAGATAATATTAATTAGTGACAAATCACTAAACTATACACTACTAAGTTAACTCTAACAGCTATAAAGTTGTGACAAAGGTCACTAACTAATCACACAATACTATCTCTAAGAAAAAAGGGTGACAGAAGGTCACTGATTAAACAACTTTCAGTCAGAAATTGAAAAAGGCCTAAGAAAAGACGAGGCCAAATATATAACTATAAAAAGGTACACAAGGGGAAGGGAAACTACAGATAAAGCTATAACAGCTTATCTAACTAAATATCTAACTATTTTATCAAGAAAAAATCAACAATTTTTAGAAATACAATAATAGTAAGGTTTTTACTGGCCCAAGCTAGCAAGAACCTCTCATCTGTTGCAGCGGCACACTAGATCTGAGATAACTCTAGATGCATCATGGGATAGGGATTTGGCCTCGAGCAACTTGAAATCTTTGAGCTTTGTAGTAGGCCGACTTAGAGCCGAAGGATCGGCTCTGAACACATCAGTAAGAATGAACGGCGAGATAGAACAACTTCACATTTATTATTTAGTAATAAACACTAACAATTACTTTAATATTGATTTAAAGGTCACCTGCAATAAATTTTGATGAGTAGTGTGCATGTATTCATAACACTGCATAACTGGTAATTTTGATAATTTTGAAGTTGCTGCAAATGATCATTAAAGTGTAGTGTTGCGACTGTACATACATGGGAAAAAATGCTTACTGTACTTGAGAAATTTCAGGGAAATGTGCCAGCCCATAAAAAGCATGCATAGTCCTGGCTTGGTCCTGAGGTGGCACCGGGAATAATGTACTGATACACATCTGCCAAACGTACATCCAGGAACTGCTTTAGTATCCTTGTGGCAGAAACCTGTGAGATCTCCAATGTGTCCACTGTATGTCTCTGGAAGGTCCTAGTGTCCACCGGAATAGAAAGTCCATGCATTCCTCCAGTGTCCCTCTGAGGGTCACACATGCCCACTAAGACCCTTATAATGTCCCTGTCCACTCTAAGTCTAAGAAAGATTTTTTGATTATCAAAGTTATAATGAGTAATTCTTTGCTTATATTTTTGCCTTCTTGGCGAATGAGTGCCACTGGGCGCAAGCGGTTTTGGCCAAACCATGACAATCAACTCTGAGCTAGAAATAGCAAAGCTCACTGAAACTGAGAGCATTTTCAAAGACTTTAACTCTGATAGATTTGGTGAAGCTTCTCTTTTTATAGCGCATCTGCGACCAGCTCGAAAAAGAGGAAAAAACTGACTGAATTGCAAATGGTGTAAAATCAACTTCATTAGCATATGAAGATTTACATCACTCCTCATTTCCATCTCATTATTTGCTCATTTGTATAAGTACATTTGAGGTCACTGTGCATTGGCGTAAATGGCCTCAGTGAATCAAAGCTCAGCTGCGTTGATTCCCTCATGCCCAGACAGCCTTAGTGCATCTTCATAACTGACTACGAATACTGGCCATAATTTCATCAGATTCTTCTTCCCCACAATTTCCTAATTCAATGAGTCATTATCTGAATTACTGATTATTCCTGAAGCCCTTCTTTGTATGTTTTTGCCATTATCTGTAGAATCTATGAAAAGTCCTCTGTCTTCAATTTACTATTCCTGTATCCTGAGTCAACTGTTTCCAAGGGTTGTGAGGTAATGTCATTATATATTTCTCCTTCCTGAGTGTTATTATCCCATTTAAAATTATGACTTCAGAAAAAAATATCTGCCTGAATGTTGCTATTGTCCTGTGAACTGATTTCATCATTCTCTAATTTTTAAGATTCCATTACTTGTTACAAGTTCATGTAATGAGCAAAGTAATTTGACTGATGCCTGTATCTTTCATTCAAAGCTTACAACTGTTTCATTTATTTACGCTTGAGTAACTTCAGTCCATTATACCTTGCTTCATTTATGGTATTATGTCATTCTATGTATCATCATTGTGTGTTGCCTACCCTAAATTGAGATCTGAAGTTGATAATAAAGTGTCCTTACCATAAATGTTGCCAGCTTTTGCCATAAATTTTTCTTTGATTTTGTGTGTTACTGCTTTCCCTCACTTCCTGTTTATGGTAGCGATCAAATTTAGTTCATGCAAAAGACTACCTTTCAGAGGGGTAATAATACCTCATTCCTTTTCCTTCACTTCTTTAGTTGGAATATGTTTTCATGCCAATGTCATTAAGTGAGTTAACCTGATTTCATTATCCATCTTTCCAGCATTTAAACTGCTAGTACCTTCCTGCCCTTCCTTTACAGCCCTTATATCTTCCATCCAGTCTGTGACAGGCTCTGTAATGGTGTTTAATGTGTTTTATTTACTGACATGAACACATACAATTTGTACAACTTACATTTTCTGTATATCCCAGTGTGGGTTTAATCCAATGAAAAAATTGCAGTCACCTTCCATCATATTTATCCTTGCCTACCTTTTTTTATTTGTATATAAAAAGTCCCTCTCTGCAGCCCTAGTACCAAGCAGCAGAAAGAAAGAAAAGGTATTACTCAATAATTGCAAACTTAAATTGGGAGAAACCTTTACAGATACCCCCTTCACTTACTAATCTTTTTACTAAAAGCAAGCCCGGAAACCACACAGAAGATGTGAAATCTTAAAATTCTGCATAAAACAATGCAGTAAACTGCCCCACAAACCTTTTAAAAAATATACTACCTTTCTGCAGCCAACACTTACCTCAGACTGGCAACCCTACTACTAAACAGCAGAAAAGAAAACATACTGCTCACACACGCAAGTTTAAATAGGGAAAAATTCTTACAGACATAGCCCTCTTGACTTAACTAGTCTTTTTCCTGCAAGCAAGCCCTGAAATCAAACAACAGAGGTGAAGTTTTGCAATGTTAAATACAATAAAGCAGTAAACTGTTCCAAAACATAGTCCCATCTTGCAATGTTAAATGCAATAAAGCAGTAAACTGCTTCAAAATCATAGTCCATCTGTGTAGCCAAACATTTTACCTCAGCTAGCAGCCGCACTACCAAGCAGCAGAAAGAAAAGGTACTACTTGCAGTTGTGAATTTAAATTGGGGGAAATACTTACAGACACACCCCTTCACTCAACTAGTCTTTTTTTCCTACAGGCAAGCCCTGAAACCAAACAGGAGAAGTGAAATTTTGCAACAGTGGTTAAAACAAAGAATTAAACTGCACCACTCATCTGCGGTTAGTGTGTTTATATGGCTTACTTATTTTGACATTTTTTAACCAGGTGAGCATGGTGGTCCAAGGACTATTTCCTGCCAAGACCCAGGCCAACAGGCAATAAGAAACAGTATTTACAATGAAAATAACAAAAAAACGATAATGACAATAAAACAGGTTAAGTACTTGTTAATCAAAATATTCTTAGGTTATTTAGGAATATAAAACTTTGTTTTTGTAGATGTAAAAGAGCAGTAAATTATTTTTGAAGATGATGGATCTCTAGACTTGATGTCTACTCTTGTGACTATAACAAAAAGATGGACCAGAAACTCTTTTTTGAGATGTACATGTTGATTGCTTTAATGACCTGCATATCACTAAGCCACACCAGGGTGGAATCAGAGGAAGGCCGCACACTTGAATATATACCATCAAATTATTTTCGTGCAGAACTGATATGATCAAGCTTCTGTTCCTGGGAAACACTGCTATGACAATTAACAGAGTTGGTCTAACTACTTGATTTCCTGAGGGTGACAATATAAGGATAATATCATGTGATGAACATTAGAGGCCGGAGAAAAACACTATATATAACTCTGTGGTATGCTATACCATGTTAAGAAAGAATAAGATGCTGTCTTATTTGTGGTGGACCAGTCTGTGAGTACTAGTTATTAATTTAGATAACTTTTGACAATTAGGGACAGTATGTTTGCTGTAAGAGATCACCAAGGAAGTTGGGCATCTGAGGCTTAGGTTTTTCATATGCATCATACGTTGACTGTCTTTTATTTAATTTCTCTAATTTTATATTGCCAACCTACATATGTTTTCATCTGCAGTTACACAGTTTTCTTTATTATTTAAGTAAAGTTCATCTACTAACCTCTAATCTCTCTTGTGGGTGGGATCCATTATTTATTACATTCAGGTACTGTTATGTATCTAAAAAGAGAGTATTCATTATTTACACTGTTAGTAAGCTGTGTGGCACACATCTCCAATTAGACTGCTTACTCCAATTACCATTGAAAGACTGACTGGTATGATTTCATAATTGGTTTAATTTAACAGCAGCAGGTAAGTGGAAGTCCCCAAGTATTCCAGGGTGGTGGCAGTACTACACTGCCAATAAGAAAGCTATGGGGAACTGGAGATTTTGCCAATCCTCCCAAGGAATTATGTGCATGTCTGTGTGAAAATAATTCTTGTCAAAGGCAGTTACCTTGCATAAAGGGGCAATGGAAGACACTGGTTCACAAAGACAGTGGTAAGAAAGGGGCATAGGTTTACATGGCCAAACACTCTACTCTGTAAGTTAACTATATGCAGTCTAGTCTGGATGGGGATTTTGGCAGCCCATACCCAGATAACAATGCATATTCCTTTTATATTTTGGGAAAACGTTTTATTTGGTTAATTATTGAAACAGACTTGTGTACACTTTTTTTACCTCACTCTTGGCTGGCAGTGGTGGAATTCAAATCCCACTAATGCCATCCCTGTTGAATTCACAGCTGGTAGCATCCTGTCAGCCAGAGATCACATTGGTGAACGATATCATCGCCCCATAACAATGGTAGCAGTGGTGCCATCTCCCTGTCACAGTGGTGGCCAGTGTTGAGAATACTGGAATAAGAAGTTATGTACCTACCATAACGTTCCATGTTAGTTGTCTTCTCTCGCCTTCTTTCTTGCTGGATGGGTTCGGAGCCGATCCTCGGCTCCGACTCGGCACTTGCTAAGCTCGAGAGCTAATTTTACCAGCTCGAGGCAACCCTATATCCCATGATGCAAGGCGGAGACTACCCAGATCTCGTTTGGTAGCTAAAGAAATAGTAATATATTCTTCCAACTGTAGAGGAGGAAGAAAAAGTAACAATACTAAATAACATCATAATCCTCTAGAAAGGATCAACCTAATCTAGTGACACTAGAAGCTGAATAGCTAGAAAGGAATAAAACCTCTTAATAGAAGAGGCATAATCTTCTCGGTCTGACCAGGCTAGGGGGATGGAGGGCGGGACGCAAGAAAGAAGGCGAGAGAAGACAACTAACATGGAACGTTATGGTAGGTACATACCTTCTTAATGTTGTCAATCTTGCCTTCATTCTTGCTGGATGGGACCGCGTCCCTAGCACCTCTATCCTGGGTGGCTCAATGGAACAGACTCTTGAGAACGGTGGAACCAAAATTTGCTCCGTTTCTGGAGGCCAAGTCTAATTTGTAATGTGAAACAAAGGTATGAGGAGAGGCCCATGTGGCTGCTGCACAAATAGTGTCTATTGGAAGTCTAGCTTGAAAAGCTGTTGATGTAGCTAGAGCTCTGGTAGAATGGGCTTTTGGCTTAGAAATCAACTCTTTGCCTCTGAGCTGATAAATGTAAGTGATCACAGAAGACAGCCATCTAGATAAAGTCACCTTGGAAACTGGAAGGCCTTTCCTGTTCTCTGCATAGGATAGAAACAGTTGATCAGATTTCCTAAAAAGTTTAGTTTTGTCCAGATAATATCTGAGCTGGCGGTGAACATCAAGACAATGTAACTTTTGTTCTGCTCTATCAGAATAATTCGGGAAAAACACTAGAAGATCAATGGATTGATTTAGGTTTGTCTGCGATGCCACTTTTGGTAAGAAAGACGGATTAGCCCTTAGAGATACCCTATCTTTGTGGAATATTAAATAGGGAGGACGAATGCAGAGAGCACGAAGCTCAGATACTCTCCTGGCAGAAGTAATGGCGACTAGAAAAAGTGTCTTCCAAGAAAGAAATTTCAAAGAACAAGCAGCTGCAAGTTCAAAAGGGGGAAGAATCAAGGATGTTAAAATTAAATTTAGATCCCACTGTGGTGGGGGGGGGTCTCTAATCGGAGGTTTAAGTAAAACGATACCTCGAAGGAATGCCTTGCAAAGTTTATGTGACATAATGTTGTGGTCCAAAAGGCCTATATGAAATTTCGAAATGGCTGCCAGCTGAACTTTTACTGTGGATGAAGAGGATCCTGAATGAAAAATCTCAGCTAGGAAGTCCAAGACAGAATGAATCGGAGCAGTATAGGGGTCTATGTTCCTAGCTTTTGCCCAGAAGGAGAAACGTCGCCATTTACTAGTGTAAATCTTTCTGGTAGAAGATTTTAGGGAAGCTACTATGATATCCCGGATGGGATTAGAAATCATAGGAAGCCTGGCTAAGGATGGAAGTGGAGCAACCAAGTAGTGAGGTTTAGAGAAGGTATGGATTGGTGCAGCTGCCCCGACTGATGGGTCAGAAGATCTGGAACCGGGTCCAGATGCCATGGCTGTACCAAGAGATAATGATGTAGGAACGGAAACCATATCTGTCGAGGCCAATAAGGGGCAATGAGAATCAACTTGGCTCTCAAGGCGGTTGCTTTCTGAATTAGTTGAGGTATCAGCGGAAAGGGGGGAAAGGCATAAAGAAGTCCCCGGGGCCAATCTTGGGTTAGAGCGTCTCTGGGGAGATGGCCTGGAAGGGGGAAGAGAGAGAGAGAGAAGAAGTCTGGGCATTTGCTGTTTTGAGGTGTAGCGAAAAGGTTGCAGCAAGGAAGGCCCCACTTCTGAAAAATCTCTTCCGTCACTGATTGTTTGAGAGACCACTCATGAGGCATGACAATAGCTCTGCTCAATCTGTCCGCTATGATGTTGGATTTCCCGGGGATATGCGTTGCTATCAGAAACCGCTGTGAAGAGATTGCCCATTGCCAAAATCTGAGAGCCTTTTGACACAGTGGATAGGACTTGGTTCCGCCCTGTTTGTTGATATACCACACTACGGACATATTGTCCATTTGGACTGCAATAGTTCCCAGTGGAAGAGAGTCGTTGAGGGCTTGCAACGTTAAAAGCACCGCTCTCATCTCCAGGACATTTATGTGCAGATGGTATTCGAAAGGTTGCCAAGTGCCATGGACCATTCTGCCTTGATAATGCCCCCCCCATCCGATCAGGGAGGCATCCGATGTAACCGTGGCAACCGGGGCAGGAGGAACAAAGGGTCTGCCCTGATGGACTTGACGGGACGATATCCACCAGGTCAGATGCCTTTTGCAAGTTGGAGTTACTATGATCTTGTGACGCATGGGAAGTTGTTGAATAGACCATTGGGCGAATAGCATCCATTGTAGAAGACGCATGTAAAAGCGGGCAAAGGGAAGAAGTGTTATGGCGGCCGCCATAAGACCCAATACTTTCAGAGCAAATCTGGCCTGAATTCTGTTGCGGAGAAGAATCACCTGGACGTGTCTTTGAATGTCCAAGATCCTTTGGTCTGTTAACTTTGCTGAAAGTTGTACGGTGTCCAATTTTGCGCCTATAAAGGTAATAGATTGACAAGGCGACAAGGCAGATTTTTCGAAATTTATAGAAATCCCTAGCCCTCTGCAAATGTGAATGGTGTAATCTCTGGCTTGGAGAAGTTGATGCCTGGTGGTGGCAGTGAGGAGCCAGTCGTCTAGATATGGAAACACCTGGAATCCTTGACGTCTCAGGTGAGCCGTAACCGCTGCCATACATTTGGTGAATACTCTGGGGGCTGTAGTGAGTCCAAAGGGCAGGGCTCTGAATTGGAAGTGACTGGTCCCCAGCCGAAAGCGGAGAAATCTTCTGGAGCGTCTGTGAATTTTTATGTGATAGTACGCATCCTGAAGATCTATCGAGCACATCCAATTGTTCTTGCCCAGAAAGGGTAGAATGGACTGAAGCGTGACCATCCGGAATCTTGATTTCTTTACAAACTTGTTTAGTTTGCTCAGATCTAATATTGGTCTCCAGTCCCCTGTCTTTTTTGGAACTAAAAAGAACCTTGAGTAGATTCCGGATCCTATTTGGTCCGCTGGGACTGGCTTGATGGCTCTTTTTGCTAGCAGTTTTGATATTTCTAGTACTGCTAGTTCCCTTAGACCGGGTGGAACGTCTGGAAGGGTTCCTTTTTGCTGAATTGGGGTTTGAATAAAGGGAATTTTGTAACCCTCGGATATAATCGACTGTAACCATTTGTCTTGAGAAAGGGAAAGCCAGGCTATTGGGTACAGCGATAATTTTCCCCGACTGCCTCCGAAGGTGGACAATCGGGCAACATCTCAGGGATGCTGGAAGGGTTTGTCAGAAAGAGGCTCTCTGCTACCCTGATTCTGCGGACCCCCTCTGCCCCTAGGGCGGCGTCTATTATTGTTACCCCCTCTGCCTCTGGGGGTAAACTGACTTTGTGCGTCAGGCGTGACTCCTTGAGATTTGCGGAACCACATTTTCCCTCCCTTCTGTCCTTTGGGGTAAGGTCTTAAAGGGGTGGAGAAACAGACTCCTACGGCAGAAAGAGTCTTGCCATCTTGTTCGCATCTAGTCAAAGTGTCTTTCACTTGAGGTCCGAACAAGGTCGAGCCATCAAAAGGGAAGTTTGTGAAGGACACCTTGAAGGGGTCTGCAAAATTACAAAGCCGCATCCAGGACTGACGCCTTAAAGCCACTCCTGTGCCTGCGGCCCTACTCGCTCCATCGGCTGCATAAGAAATGAGCCGCATAGAGGAGTTAACAATGGAGTTAAGAATTCCTAGCTGTGAGCTAATCTTATCCTGAGACGCAGCAGCTGACAGATCCTGTAAAACTTCTCCCAACTCTTTAAGAACATCTCTTTGAAGGCGGGTGAAGTGGCACAAGTAGTTCAGCGATCTCATGGCAAAAGTTGCTGAAGAAAAAATCCGCTTGCCGTACCTGTCCATAGTCCTAGAATCCTTGTTAGGAGGATGGACAGGTACTGAAGGATCAGCTAGTTCCTTCTTGGTGGCAGCAGCCACCACCATGGCATCAACTGGGACACCCTTTGTCAAATATTGTCTATCTGGTGGGGCCGTAATGAATTTTGAAGGCCTCCTAGGAATAGGTTCCACCGAATCCGGAGCCATCCACGCCTTCCGAGCCACTACATCCATAACAGGGTCGAAAGGCGGAGACACCCAGGAGGTGGAGGGTCGAGATCCGAATGCCTCCAGGTATACTGACTCGTCCTCGGAAGGATTAAGGGAGGGCCAGTTCCCCCTCTGCTTAAGGAGTTCAAAGATGTCTGAGAAAGAGACATCCTCAGAGGAGGACCTTGGGGATCCCTACGACTCATCCAGGTCAGTATCAGATGTAATAGACTCGGGGGAGTCTAGATGTTTCCTCTTACATGTCCTCTTACGCGGAGGTTCACCTGACGGATCAGGAGAAGCCTCGGAAGAGGAAGATATTCCCAATGGGGAAACCTGAGGCGTTGGATCTCTGGGTCCGGGAGCAAGAGAGTGGGAAGAGACGTCAGCAGGCACTGTAGTGGGAGGAGCTGATGGAACTGTCCGTTGACTAAGCCCAGGGGCTAGTACACTCCTCATCACCTCGAAGGCTCCCCCATCAGAGAGACCAGAAGGTTCCCGCTCCGAAGAGATAGGAACTCCAGGCCTCACCGAGAGGGAAGGCTCCGAGGCAGATGTCGGGGCTGAGCTCACCAACGCCGAAGCCCCGAGAGGGAGAACGGGGTCGGACAAGGGTCCGATGCCACTCGCCCCCTCGGAGCCGATGAGAGAGACCAGACGCCCGGATCCCTCCAATGAAGGCCTCAAGGAGGAAATCGGAGCAGAGGACGACCGAGCTGAAAGGGGTGGTATCGGCTCCGAAGCTACAACGGTCACGGTTCTGAGGAGCTCCGGCTCCGAGCTCTGTAAGAGAGTCGAAGGAGGAATGTTTGGTGGATGTGAAATAGCTACCGTCTGTTGACACGGGCTATGGAGCATTTGGGCCAATGCCTGAGACTTTTAATAGTCTACTCACCACTCTCTCGAGGTCGTGATCAGACAGCCTGGACGACCGAGAAGAACGGCTCCGATGGCTCCGCTCCGAGAGCAAGGGTGATCACGGAGCCGAAAGTATCGACTTTGATGAGGGGGATCGAGATCTCTTTTTAGAGATCGATGGAGCCAACGGAGCCGACACTGAATGTCCAGATCTGGCAGTATCGGCGCCGGATGGAGCCGATACTGTGACTGCTATAATGGAGGGATCGGCTCCAGCCGGAGTCGATCTCGACACTGGTGAAGATAAACCAGAAGCCGACGGCTTGGAACTTTCAGCCGAAGGCTTGATAGGTTTCGAGGGCTTCCCCGGCACCGACGTAGTCAGGGAGCTCTCAGGCTTTAATAAGCCCCTTAATATCAATTTATTTCTGCGCTCCTGCAGGACTCTTGGGCTGAAGGCATGACAGATAGCACAAGAGTCCTGCAGGTGCAGAGGTCCCAGGCAGTAAACACAAGAAGTGTGACCGTCTGTCAGAGACATCTTCTGGCAGCACGAGTCACACTTCTTGAAGCGTGAGACCTTTGTGTCCTTCAACATAACTGTGTTGAGGAAACACAAGTTGTGAAAACAAAACACTAACACACACACACAAAAAAACACCCAATCCAACAATTTAAACTAAACAGGGATAACAACACAGTCAAACACAACAATCCCTGACAGGAAAAAATTTAGGGAGGGGAAGGCCTAAGGCCTAAGCTAGGGAAAGGGGATAAATAACTCAAAAAAAAGGGAACAGTAACGGGAATAGGGTTTAAGTAAGCGTTAAGGTTAACAAAAAACAACTATATATATGAAAATTTAAAGGGGTTAGACTAAAGTCTTATATTTAGAAACTTACCTGGAGCTGGTAAAAAAGGCACCTCGTTAGCGAAGCGGCAAACGAGATCTGGGTAGTCTCCGCCTTGCATCATGGGATATAGGGTTGCCTCGAGCTGGTAAAATTAGCTCTCGAGCTTAGCAAGTGCTGAGTCGGAGCCGAGGATCGGCTCCGAACCCATCCAGCAAGAATGAAGGCGAGATTGACAACTTAACATTTTAAGTTATTCAACCTAAAACAGATTTGTTACCAAAGGTTTGTGTGCAAGTATGTCCACGTGTGTTTTAATCTTTACAACCACAAGAAAAAATACACAGAAGTTTAGTTTTGCACAGCAGTTACTTTATTTTTCAATCAGCTTAGTTTAAAACAGGCAGAAAATTAGCTCTTACAATAACTATACTAAATGGTCAGCGACACAACTGACAAAAGAATGCAAAGCAAAAGGAATCCATCAGGCTAATATGTAAAGAGAAGAGTGGTGACATCTTTGTGCACAATGCAGCAAGGAAAGAGTGTGCAGGAGGCAAACAAAGGACAGTCAGATCCATCCCAAATGGAATTACACAGACTAACACTTGTATGTGAAACATGAGGCATCTGAAAGCATACAACTGCTGAAGGTGCATGGGAGAGAGAGAAAGAGGGAGAGAAAAGCAATGTCTCCCTGAAAAGGAGACAACCTGATTTAAGAGCCTGGAGAGGTTAGTGCTGCTCTCTGTTGGCAGTGAACGGTAGCCTGATCAAATTCAATGCAGTTAATCAATTAATAAACCATAGACTGTGCTAGTGATGATTGGCCAAGGGACATTTCACTTGTTTACTGGTTGTTTACAGTCTCTATAAAGGCATCATATTTGCTGAAAGCTTGGCTAAGCATAGCAGGTTTTAGCAGCTCCCTGTCTAGCCACAGGAACACTGAATTGATACTTTTCCCCTGTAAATCTTCCATTCAGACTTCCTTTTTACTTGGTTGTGCAAACAGCTTCAAGTTTGTGCAGGGGCAAGCACTGCCCCATGTGATACTGAGTAGATACTCCCCGTTACTTTTCTATACTCCTGCAACAACAGTGGTGCTGTGGTTGACATTGTCGCCTCACAGCAACAGGTTGTCTGGTTCGATTCTCTGCTGGGGTGCCTTCTGTGCAGAGTCTGCATGTCCTTCCTGCGTTCACATGGTCTTTCTCTGGCTTCCTCCCACATTCTAAAGACATGCGTCTGAAGCATTTCTCCCCGGGCCTAGTCAGACTTTCCCAGACAACAAATGTTAAATAAATAAATAAACAACCTACTAATTACCTAAAGATGGACAGTAACTACAGACATGAATTTTCCTATCTTCGCAGTGAACTTGGTGGATATGAGCGTCCTGAGGCAATGCAGCAATTACCTTATAGTTACCGACAACCAACTTATTCATAGGTTCATAGGTTCATAGGTTCATACTAGGCTATCTGCCCGAGGGCATTTACAAGCCTAGCCCATCGCTTTTGTTTGTTAGGGCCCCCCCTTTAGTATGGGGAACTATACCATTATTTTTTCTGGTTCCACAGCATAGGAGTCTTTGGGTGATGAATCTATCCCTCCCCCTTGTGGGCTCTGATGGATCTATTTTTTTGAGGTGAAGCATATTCATCAAATCTGGGGTCACCTCTGAGCAGTGGTGTTTACTGAATAGAGCTGGAGTTCTTGTACTCAATGATGAGTTGAGTGATGAAGGAGACTATGACCTCCTTGACCTCCCTTGATCTCTCCCTTCATGATAAGGTGGTAATGTAGAAGGTCTTTAGGTCTACTTTAGCTACACTACATGGTCGAATGATCAATCATCATCAACCTGGGGTCCCTGGTCCTGAATAACTTCTTCTGTGCTCAGTGGTTGCCACCCATTTAGGGGGCTAGGGTGTTTTTTTTTTCGAAGGGTATGATGCATTTTTTTTTTTTTTTTATTTTAGGCGGGTGGCTGCTCTGGCACATCCGTTTCTGTTGAGACCCTTCTGAAGGATATCTGTGTGTGTGTGATTTTTCTACTATTAGCCCAGTTTGCAGTCATCTCTGCAAACTGTCAGCCATAACCCTCCTGTGTTTGCTTGTACTTGTTGTGAGGCTTTGAGTCGCAGGCGCCAGCAGCTCTGACTCTTCTGGTTCTCAGCCAAAATACCAACTACACAACACACTTGTGCAACCCCTCAAACCCTACCCTTATGATACTACAGGAGTACACATTTACATGATGCGCTACACCCATTATTCTTAAACTGACAACAAATGTGAGATAACTATTTACACAGTCACTGGGAGCAAAGCTCTTCCATACAAGCACTCAAAATACCAACCAGGTTGTCACAAATGCACACACTATACCTACCACAAACAGTATGGATCCAACATATAGACCTACATACGTTGAGGCACTTAAAAGTAATCTTTCTAAACCACAAAAATCTCCCAGACATTGGATCTACAGCAAATATCCTGAGGAACCCCTGAAGCACTCTACCAAAACACTTGCCACAAAACATTCAGCCACACCTCAGAGTCTCAACTTCAAAGCTCACACCACACAGCCCAATAGGTTAGTCAAAGGAGACTCCATGATGAGACACACAGATGTTCTATTCACGAGGCTGAATTAGGTGGAATTCACAGTCAGTTGTCTACCAGGGGCCAGGACCCTCCAGATCATGCATGCACTGAGGTCACGGTATCACAAATACCTCTATAACACATCACAGTCCATGTGGATGTAATGACCTGAGACGTACCTCTCAGACTATACAAAGACATGCATTATGGTGCTCGACGACTGTGTCCCACTCTGGTATGAGTCTGTTACACAGCATTCTACCTTCACCAAGGATGATGCTACAACATGAACTGAGGGTGACCAATTCTGTTAATTGGTTTAGCTTCTGGTTTCATTCCAAGGGGGTTTGACATTTGTTGACATGGAAAGATATGGTCACAAGACCCACACTATTGTGCCAGAGTTAGTCTGCACCTGTTCCCTCTAGCCTTTTGAATATTGGCATAGGCACTGTCCTCACCATATTGCCTTTTTGGGCAATGCCAAACTAACAAACATTCTGTCATAGCAAAACCAAACAAAGGGAATCTAAAGGTGTTACTGCTCAACACCAGGAGTCTGAACAATGCCCCCCGCTCCTTCCAAGCTCTCCTCACTCTGGCAAACGTAGACATCTGTGCAGTTACTGAGAAATGGTTTAAAGCCATGCAGTGCACCCCAACAGTACAGGGCTACAATGCCTTCCACACATTTAGACCAGCTACTGCACAGGCAGGGACTAAAGGTGGATGTGTCTCAATCGACAGTCACAAACTCACCTCAAGGCTGGTTAATAGGATGATGCACTTAAGCTTCTTCATGTCCTAGGCCATATCCTTTCAAGCTATAGGTCATCCACTATAACCCAGGAAACCCATAGCTTTATACTTAAACTTAGTGGAGACACTCACTATTCAACACAATACAATATTCATAGGTGACTTTAACTATCCCACTATAAACTGGGAATCATGCATGATCCAAACTTGAAGGCCCAAATATTCCTGGACTTAACAACCTAGACTAGACAGTGTTTATGCCCACTAAGGGCATCACAAACATACTGGACCTGGTCCTCACAAACACAGGAGAATGCTACTCCCCCCATGTAATGTCCCCTCTGGTTAAGGCCAGTCCATAAAGATGTCTCCTTTGAAATAAATGTGAAACCCTAGACCCCAGCTAACCATGCAACATTAAGAAACTATTCTAAGGCAAACTTCCTATTATTAAATGATAACCCGGTAAAATTTCAAGCTGCCTGTGTGAAATTGTTCACAGAAACCCTATACACACATGTTAAAAGATAAGCTCAGAACAAACTTAAAAAAAATAAACAACCTGGTGGAATCCAAACATCAATAGGTTGTACAACAAAATGAAAAAAGTCATAGCAAAAATTATAAGTGCAATGCCCAGCAGAATAAAACTCTTATCAGTCTAAACAAATAATTCAGCGAGCAAATAAAGTCTACCAAAGCCAGTTTTCAGGTAAAAATAGCCTCCCAGGCCAAGGACAAGGACATCCATAAGATTTTCTTTAGCTATGTCTACAACCTCAAAGGCAGTACACAACAGTGTGCAGACCTAATTGCAAATTAAGCCACCTACAAGAAGATTAAAGATATAGCCAATCTACTGGCTAATAAATTCAGTTCCAATTTTAACTCCTCTCACCAGCCCAGCCACCCCATGGAAACACCAAACATACCCCCACAACTATCACTAGGGAGCAGATCTGAAATGCACTCTCCAAGAGCAAGAATGGACCCCAATAATACCCAAGAGTCTCTCCTAAATAGCATGAAACATAACCTATCAAGACCACTGTAGTCACTATTTAACTGTAGTCTTTAGACTGGCATTGTGCCATGTGAATGGAGAACTGGAGCAGTAATCCCTCTGCACAAGGGTGGGCCACCAATGGACCCTGGTAACTACAAATCCATAAGTCCGACTAGTCTCATATTCAAAGTCACAAAAATAATTATCATTTAAATGATTAATAATAACACTGGAAACAATCAGACACAAGTTCCAACCTGGTTTGGTTTCATCAAGGGCAGATCATGCTTACTCATTCAGATGGACTTCCAGAAGGTCACCAAGGCAATGGATGAGGGCAAAATAGTGTACACTGTCTACCTTGGGCTGGCTAAAGAATTTGATACAATACCCTTATGTAAACAAACTCACATAAATAGGCATGCCATTTGAAACTCAGATAGGACTTAGGAAGTTAGGACAAGAAACTCCACCTCCACAAAGTGGCCAGTCACTATCAGAGTCCCCTCAGGGTTCTATGCTGGGTCCGCTCCTTTTTGACATCTACTTTTCAGAATCCAAGGCCAACATCAAGGCCCTGTGGCTGACCAAGTCTGCAGATGACTGCAAACTAGGAGCAGTCATAGGATTCCCCACCTCCCTGACAGTAATAACCTCCAGGAAGGGCTAACACAGACAAATGACTGCTGCCAAAACCATGGCTTGATTCTCAATGCCAAGAAATGCATAATAGTGCCCTTTGGGAAGTTGGCTACCACAGGAAACTACCTCATTAATAACACACAGATTAAGAGTAGATCCAGTAGTCAGGAATTTCAGATGTATGTAGAGAGCAACCTGACCTTTGATCAACTTGTGTCTAAGTTAGTAAGGAAATCATTCTATGCTGCTCAACTTATAAGCAAGGGCATGCTATCTAATGTCCAAGGAAGTCACTGTCCACTGTATTCAACCCTCATCAGATTCATCATTTGGTATAATGCCCCCTTCAGTATTTGCCTGACCAAGCACATGCAACAACTGGATGTCCAGAGAGGTCCCTCACAAAAAGAATACAGGGCATTAACAACATGCCCTACGTAGATCACTTCAAAGCCTATCACTATACTGTGTCTTCTACAGACACTTCAGGGGTGATCCATGCCTGGCATGCAAGACATCCTTCAAACATCCGCAAAATGAACAGCATGAGAACTACCCAATCTATGGACTTAAACTTTACTTGTGACAAACAGGACAAATTACAGGGACAGGCATGTGTCGTACAGAATACCCCTTCTCTGGAATGGCTTCCATTCCATGTGAAGCAGAATTCTACCCTAACCCTATTCAAGCCTTATTTGGACTAGTGGATGAGAAATCATAAATTCACCCCTGGGTTTAACACCTATGTCTGTAATGGACACATGCAGCCTATAAATGCTTGACCACCCATGCTCTAGCTTACATATATCCCTTAAAATAATCTCTATGGCACTAAAGCTTGTTGGATACAATTAAGATGTATGGCTTGACTTACAAAGGACCCTGTGATCTTTAGCCTAGTATACAACTGTGAGCCTGTAAAATAAAGATATCACATCATGGACAGGGAAAAATTGAATCCAAGAAGCCCAGGCTAATATAAACCGTTTTCCTCGATATAAAGGGTGTGTGTGTGATTTAGATAGCTTTATAAGGGCCTTTGAAAGGATATTTAATCAGTTGAAAGAAGTCTGGTACCAAGATGGCCAAGGGCACTGGGTGAGGATTTTAACTCCTATGCTAACGTGTAAAGAAATGATGTTAATTGCTTAAATATTCTGGTATATGCCCAGGTTTTGGAATTCAGTATTTCACATATAACCAAATGAGGCATGTAACAGTCTCACTGTCTGTTAGGGAGTAAAACAAAGATCTTGGGAAGCATCAAGCAAGACTAGCACTATGACAGTTGTCGGTTGTTTAGAAACAAAAGCTGTACCTATCACAAAGCCTGTATCCTATCCTAGTAGAAGTGAAGGAGGCCATTGTCAAAAGGGAACACAGCCACAGACTTAACGATAGTCAGACAGGAACATTACTTGCCTTAGCAGTCCAATTAGGACCTTAGGTAGGAAACCTTTTCAGATACGTTTGTCCAGTGTCTAATTGGACTGCAAAGAGGGGCAAGACAGAAAGTATATAGCCATGCTTGAGTACATTCCTGGTGATGTCCTAACAGGGAATAACTTTAACAGTGCATGCATGTTGTTGCATATAGCCAGGCATGGAGGCAATCTCATGAGGAAGGCAGTAGGGGAAGACCAGGCACACCCCACACTTCCATCTAGGGTCCATAATGTGGCTACCTCAGAAGGGTAGCCAGTTAGTAGCAGTGATCCAGGATCAAAACCAAAACGGGAAAAGGTACTGGGCTTCCCTTAGAGGGCATATTTATGGTGGAAGGTTGTGATAACAGTCAACCAGAACTTGATGCACCACTGACAGATGGTATCAGACTTCTGCTGGAACGGGAACTGGCGAGTGTCACCAAGACAAAGTTGAAGCAGGCCCAGCTTTCAGACTATACTTTACAGGACTTGAGGGAAGTCAACAACAATGCTGCAGATACTCAAGGGCTATGGGAATCCATTTAATAGGACAAATGTCTGTTGTACAGGGAATGGACACTTGAAGGAGGGCTACAGGGAGATGTTATACAGGAGTTGGTAATACCCAGGGCAGACTGCCACCTTTGTACACAGTCCACGATGCCCCTTTTGTAGCCATACAGGCATAAAACATAGTAAAAATGTCATCTATAATTTGTACTGGTCTTGGATTGCAGTTGATGTAACAAGCTACTGCAGGCCCTATAAGTAGTGCCAGAAGATTGTCAAAAGCAGGAGACAAAGCCAAAGCTGTATTGATGCCTTTGCCTACTACTGAGGAACAGACTCACAGAGTAGCTATGGATACTGTGGGACCTCTGAGTACCCCAAGTTCCTCAGAAAGGAAACACATGCTGTTAGTGATAGATTATGTCATTAGGTATCAAGATGTGGTGCTCTACCTTCCATCAAAGAAGTGAAAATAGCAAATAATCTGCTACACATTCAGTAGGATAGGTTTCCCTAGGGGAAATACTGATAGACAAAGGTGCCAACTCTACATCACACCTGCTGGGATGTTTGTAAAAGCCCACTGGTGTAAAGCACCTAAAGACTACCCTCTACCATTCGGGTCTATATTAGAACATCGAATATTTAACAGTTCGAATCACTAAAGGTCGACCTTTAATGATTGAACTGTTAAAACATCGAATGTTCAGAAAAAAAAATAAAAACAACAAAAAGAAACTAAACGGTGTGGGCAGGGGGGTAAGCCCCCCTGCACCCCCTACACATCCACTACTTAAATATACCAACTCCAAGACCGCACTACATTGAAGAAAATGGAAATCTCCCCTTACGGAGATTTTCGTTTACTTGTTCGATGTTCTGCAGTTTCGCTATTCTCATATCGACAATGTCAGGCTCGACATTGTCGGATTTCGAGAATTTAATATAGACCCTACCATTCACAGATAAATCATCAGCTGGAGAGGTTTATCTCTACACTGAACACCATGTTGAATCCACAGGTTTGTCACCCTTTGTCCTACTGTACGGTCACAAAGAACAGGGCTCCTGAATTTAATTCATGATGAGTGGGTGGGTGAGTGAAATTCCCAGAAAGAGTATGTCATGAAGTATACACTAAACCTCAGGACTAGGTTTAGGGAGCTCTAAGGGGATGACCAAGAAGCATCTAGCAAAGGTGCAACAATAACAAAATGTCTGGCTCTTGCTGTCCTGGCATTCCTAAGAGTATTCTGTAGGGCAAAAGGTCATAGTACTTATTCCTGTGGGACACAACAAGCTGCAGGCAGTCTCAGAGGACCCTTGCATATTTGTTAAAAAAGGTGATATGAATGACTTCAACTACATGGTAGAGCTGCCATACAAGAGACAAAAGCTCAAACTGTATTATATTAACATGACAAAGCCCTATCACGGCAGAGAGGCCCTGATATTTACTATCTGCAATGAGCTGCAGGAGGAGCCAGAGGGGGATCTAGGGGTAGACCTTCTTAGTGATACCCAGTCTGACAACTTGTTGGATGGGGTGGCCTTCTCCCCCATACTAACCACTAGCCAGATACAGGAAATCTGAGCAGTACTGCTGGAATTTGGGGATATGGATAGTAGGAGGCCAGGGTGCACTGACCTAGAGAAATACCATGTAGACACAAGTCCCCATGCACCAATCAAACAAAGCCTTTACAGAGTGCCTAAAATAGTTAAACTCTGAAAGAAGAGCTGAAGGGAATTTTGAAACTGGCAGTAATCCAGGAATCCTGGACCTCAGCAGTAGTTCTACTGTTAAGGAAGGATGGCAGCATCATGTTCTGTACTAACTACAGGAAACTGAAGAGTCACACAGAATCATATGCTTTTGTTGAGTATATAAATACCATTAACTTGACAAGTGTTACAAACAGGTACCCTTGACCCTTGCCACTAGGGATAGCTTTGCATTTATGCTAGCCAGTCCTAATTAATTAATAACTCATTATACAGGCAGGTGCCTTTAATTTATGAGGGCAGGGCTGTACTTAGCCATCAGGTTTCATCAGATGGAGAAGAGCATCTTCTTGTGTACAGACTTCAACACATGGAGGAGTTGTACACAATCATACAGAAGGCACGTCTGAGTATAGTTTGGGCTTTGCAAAAGTTTCAGCTTTACCTGTATGGCTGAATGTTTACTGTGGTTACAGATAACAACCCTTTAAAATGGCTACATACACCAAGTAGAGAAAATGGGAAGCTTCTAGGATGGAGTTTATCCTTTCAGCTGAGCAGCCAAGTGCTCCGGATTGTGCGGAATGCTCCTCATTTGGGATTGATTTAAACCACTGTTCCGCAGTTCCGCATCGAACAGTGGTGGCTCCGCTTTGAGTTTCTGATTGGCTTGTATACAGCAATTAAAGCCAGTCAACATTGCAGTATACAAGCCAATCAAGCATCTGTTCCTGATGCAAAGGGAGCCAATCGGGAGGCACAAAATGTGGCCAATCGCATGCCACTACTAGTTTTCGCACTGCTACGGTATTTTTGTATTGTTTCGTGAATTGTGACTGAATATTTGGATCAAAAATCACAAAAGGGATGCTTTCAGCAGGGCTGTCTCGTGTATAATGCCTGTTTGTTCAATAAATCATTTGGTTGTACACAACTTTCCTTACTGAAGTGTGAATTATGACTTTTGTGCTCCTCCGTGTTCTGTTTCAGATGTGCTGTGTTTCTCATTAATTTCCCTTTCCCGGTGTTTTTCATTTTATGTAAGCAAAATTAATAGGGTATTAATAGACAGAGTTCTAGAACATACTAGAGATATTAGGAATGCTAAAGAAACAAATGCCCTAGCTCTCCATCTAGTCAAAACAGGTACTGACCATAAGTTTAAGTTTCTTGTTTTGGATATTATGCATGAAACTTTAAGAAAAGGTGACCTGAGTAATAGAACTGAATCGCTATGAGCAAAAGTGGATCATACGTCTTCAAGCAGATAAACCTCCAGGTCTAAATAATAGGGTTTCTCTTAAACCCTTTTTGAAGGCAAGAGCCCTTAAGCACTGATTATTATGTGTATTAATAGTTCTGTATAGTATTAGGTATAATCCCACAATATACTCTGCTTTGCAATTCCTGAGTGAGACATGTTTTAGAGGTGTATTTTGTTGTATGTATATTAGTTTTATCATTGCACTGCTTTTATATTTAACTGGAATTTATGAGCAATTAGTATAGCTCATCATGTTATGTAACAACTGACAAGCCCATTTGTTTATTCTCTGCTATTTAGACATAGAGTTTTGTTTTCATGCTTTTTATGCCTATGTTTTTTATATATTTAAAATGTTTGCAGAGTGCTGCGTTTAACTATTTTGGCATTTTGTAAGCAATTAGGCTTTATTTGCAGCATGATTGGTTGAATGAGCATTTATAAGGGTGTGTGCTATTTTGTCTTTTAAACAGTCTGAAGAAGCAAATGTTATTCGCGAAAGCGCTTACTTTTTGCAATAAATTTCTTCTGCAATAATTTCCTGCCATGTGGAACCACTTCTGTTTTTATTTTTACTATTATGAGAAATAATGGTTAGCACCACTGACTACAGATTGATTCTGAGGGACACTGACAGTAACTACCCATTCAAACATAAACTCAGTTTCAAGCATGGTTGTAACTGTGTGTGGCAAAAGCAATTCTTTGCAATGCATACTGACAATCTGTACTCATGCATTATAGTACAAGGAGTATGTGTCACTGCGAGTTCCTTTAAACTCCTGAAACTGATGGGATTACTGACTATTCTCATATATTTCATTCACACATTAATTCATTCATTTCTCCTGGTGCCTGCTTAATCCATGGGGGAGGGGGTGGCTAAAACCTGCTTTGTTTTTTTGTGAACAGTGTAGACAGACTAATTCCTGACAGTGTGCCATCACATCTCAGTATATCACACCACCTTAGACTTAATTTTGTTTATATATTATGGCATGTAGGACACATTAGAAAAAGGGATGGCTTAAATTTACATACACTTTACTGTATATTATTCATATATTGTCTCCTCATGTTTCTTTGTAATAGGAAGTTTTTTGATAATTTTTTGAGGTATTTGCAGCTGTTTTCCTGGCTTCTGGCCGAACATTGTGCATACTGAAATAAAACATGTTTCTATTTTGTAGCAACCGGTATGATGTCATAAGGTTCAACACAAAGGATAGTGTCTCACATGTCTCACAATTTATTGTAGTCTGCAGATGCTGCTGCAGTGGCAGAGAGATTGATCTGTATTGGATAGTTGCAGCAGTGTCTGTTTCTGTCAGTGTGAGTCATTAAATACTGCTTTTGTCAGCCAGGAATAAAGGACTATGTTAATGTAAAGCAGGAAGGTTTCTAGTTAGTACTATGTTCAATGTACACTTTTTGTGCAGTGCAAAAATAGGGTGTTCCACATTTTGACTGTTTGTCACACATTGCTATGGTCTGTGTTCCACATTGGGCTCTTAGCAGGTTGAGACCTATGCCTTTCAGTTCTGTAACATGACAATCCAATACAGGCATTGTAGTGATAATAGTAATCTAGAAGGTCTGTCAAGAAATGGTAAGGGGTAATAAATCAAAAGACTGCACCTTTGCCTTAAGCCTCACTTCTTCAGAGATGCGTACAGAAGACTTGTTTGAAGTTCTAAAGAGGGGAGAACTGTGAAGTCAGGTGTAATGGCTAAAGGAAACTGAATTACAGTGTAATGTATTTTTTTCTTTCTCTTGTTCATCTGTAGACAGTGCGTTTGATACTATAGCTTAGGAGTGTGTGACTTTTGTCTTTGTGGATATAATAGAACAGAGAATGTCTGCTGGGTCTTCAGGCTTGCTGTTTTCTCTTGTGAATGTCATAAAAAAGAAAGATGAAAACCCAGTTGATGTCTTTTGAAATGTCATTCCCTCATGATCTGAAATGGATATGTATTGTCAAACTCCGTTATTGCAGGGCTGATATAATCAAGCATTTGTCCTTGAGAAGTACTGTTATGACAATAACTAAAGCTGGTCTAACTCAAAGTCAAAGTCAAAGTAAACTTTATTGCCATTTAGAACTACACACATGTAGCCTAAACAAAATTTTGTGCATCAGCTCAGTTCTTGAGATTACAAAGGAAAGTGAAACAACACATACAATACAAGAATAAAAATAACTAACAAATAAAATACTACTTCCAATACATACAAGAATGAGCAGAGACATTTATCAACATTCATATACAAAAAGAATACCCTCCCCTGATTTAAATTAACTAGCCTTTTTAAAGTAATACAAATCACACTACAGGTTGAAATGCCTAAGTTATTTTGTCTGATATTGCACTTAATTGAGTTAAATAATACTATGGATATAATAAATAAATATTGCACATACTTAGACTATATGTATGTTTATATATTGCACAAATTAATAAAAATGTACTTATTATGTGTCCAAAGGGACTAGTGCCCGAGTTGAAAGGTCTAATCACTGTAGGGTAGAAACTGTTACTGAATCCTGTCTGTAGTCTTGCAGCAGATGCTACAATATCTCCTGCCCGATGCAAGATGCTTAAACAGTCCATGTGCAGAATGCGTGCTGTCCTGTATTACTTTGATGGCCTTTCGGATGCTTCTTGCAGAATAAAGATGTTGTATCGATGGACGATTGGAACCTATTACCTTATCTGCTACTTTCACCACTCTTTGTAGCATCTTCCTTTCTGTGACTGTGCAACTTCCAAACTACATTGTAAAGTTGCAGCTAAGGATGCTCTCTACTGCACCTCTACAGAAGATGGACAGAATATGAGGAAGAAGCTTAGTGTTGTTTAGCCTTCTTAAAAAGTGCAGGTATTGGTGCGCTTCCTTGACCAGTTGGCTGGTGTTTCTCAACCATGAGAGATACTCTGATATGTATACACCCAGGAATTTCATACTCTTAACCCTCTCCACATTTTCACCATTGATCCTGAGCACTGAGCACTAACTATCTGTTTTTCTGACACAGCAGCAGGAAGATGTTATGTGATAAACATTAGGGGTGGGGAAAACACTGTATATAACTGTGCTATGCTAAGAAAGTATAAGATGCTATCTCATTTATGGTGAACCAATATGTGAATACTAGTTATTACTTTAACTTATGACAGTCGATATTTCAGCAGTAAGATACAGAAGAGAACTTAGGTATCTACAGCTTAGTTTTTTTTTTCTGTATGCATCCTGTCTATGGTGGTGGTGCTGCGGTAGCGTTGTCGCCTCACAGTAAGATGCTGTCCGGTTCGATTCTCAGCTAGAGTGTCTTCTGCATGGAGACATGCATGAATGGGTGTACCTTCGTTGAAGGTTGTGCGTCAGGGCTGGTAACTCGGCACATAAAAATCAACTACCAATCATTAGTGGACCGGAGTTCCGCTGTGGCGACCCCTAACCGGGAAAAGCCGAAAGACACAACAACAATCCTGTCTACAATTATTGCCTTTTATTTTATGTCTACATATGTGCCTGCAGATATTTTAATCAGCATTTGTGCTGTTTTTATCTATTGTTTAAATAGAAGTTATGTACTCACCATAACGTTCCATCTGAGTAGATACTTCATTTGTCTGCAACCTGTGGGATTCGGATCCGACCTCGGATCCGACCGGCAGCTTTCCAAGCTTCAAGATCCGAGCTCCTAGCTCCTCCCCTACCCATAATCCCTTACTACCAACCACATTACCTCAGATCGGTTATTTTGCCCTATAAGCTAAAGACGGAGAGAATTCTCCACAGGACAATATTTTACCGAGGTTCGGGGGATGGCAGGGGGGGTCGGTTGCAGACAAATGAAGTATCTACTCAGATGGAACGTTATGGTGAGTACATAACTTCTATATCTGAAGTAGTTACTTCATTTGATCTGCAACCTGTGGGACAGAGTCCCCAGCTTACCTAAAGGCCCTGGGTGGTCCCTACGGAAGGATATTCCGAAGCACCGCGGAGCCAAAGGAAGCCCTGCTTCTGGAAATCATGTCCAGTTTGTAATGAGAAATGAACGTATGGGAAGAGGACCAGGTAGCCGCTGAACAAATATCGTCAACCGGAACCCTAGACCAAAACGCTGTTGAGGTAGCCACAGACCTGGTAGTGTGTGCCCGGATGGCAACCGGAGCTGGTCTCCCAATTGAAATGTATGCCTGTCTGATACATTGAGAAATCCAATTCGCTACTGTCACCTTAGAAATTGGTTTGCCCATGGCTGATTTAGCATAAGAAACAAACAACTGGTCTGACTTGCGGAAATCTTTAGTCCTGTGCAAGTAAAAACGCAGTTGCCTGTGTACATCCAATTTGTGCAATGTGTATTCACCTTTGTTTTGGAAGCTAGGAAAGAAAACAGGGGGGGTTAATAGATTGATTAATGTTAGATTCTGTGGCTACCTTAGGAAGAAAAGAAGGATTAGTCCTGAGGGCAACCCTATCTTTGTGAAAAATAAGGTATGGATACTTAATGCACAAGGCTTGTAGCTCTGATACCCGCTTGGCAGAGGTAATTGCTACCAAGAAGGCTGTCTTCCAAGATAAGAACTTTAATGGCGCAGAGGCCGCAGTTTCGAAAGGTGGTCCTGTTAATGCTTGTAATACCAGGGTAAGATCCCATGGAGGCATAGCCGGTTTAATGGGAGGCTTTAAAAGGAACACGCCTTTTAGGAAGGCTTTGCATATTTTAACTGAAGCCAAAGAACTTATGCCATCTCCCACGTGATAATGGGAGATGGCAGCAAGTTGAACTTTAATGGTGGACGCGCTAGCTCCCTGCTCAAAAAGGAGGGATAGAAAGTCCAGAATGGTGGGAATAGGAACCGTAAAAGGATCTAATCCCTTACCCTTTGCCCAGATAGAAAAACGTTTCCATTTACTGTTGTAGAGTTTTCTGGTGGGTGGCTTATGAGCTGCCACGAGAATAGCCTTGACTGGGGAAGAGATACCGGGAGTCCTTGCCATTAATGGAACTGGATCAGCCAGGCTGTGAGCCGGAGGCTGACCAGGTTTGGAGTGTGGCATCTCGTCGGATGCGAGATTAGGTCTGGTTTGGGATCCAGAATCCAAGGAGGAGCCACACTGTGAGACTGCAGAAAAGGGAACCAGACTTGTCGAGGCCAGAATGGGGCAATGAGAATCACTTTGCTCCCCAACCGACAGGCTTTCTGGATGAATTTCATCATCAGAGGAAGAGGAGGATATGCATAAAGAAGACCGGGCGGCCAAGCATGAACCAAGGCGTCCCTGGGAGATTCCCCTTTGGGGGGAACTATCGCGAAGTACTCGCTGCATTTTGCGTTTAGGGGAGAAGCAAAAAGGTCGCAGCGAGGTTGACCCCATTTGTGGAATATCTGTTTCGCGACCGAGGGATTCAGAGACCACTCGTAAGGGCTGAGAAACACCCGACTTAGGCTGTCTGCTAATATGTTGGTCCGTCCCGGAATGTGCGTTGCTATCAGAAAGCGGATGGTGGAAATCGCTCATTCCCACAATCTCATGGCTTCTCGACACAGGGGGTAAGACCTGGTTCCTCCCTGTTTGTTTATGTACCAGACCACGGACATGTTGTCCGTGTGGATTGCAATCGTCCCCAGAGGTAGAAGGTGATGGAGAGCTTGCAACGCCAATAGCACTGCCCTCATCTCTAGGACATTGATATGCAATGCAGTCTCTAGAGGAGTCCACGTTCCTTGGACTGACTTCCCTGCATAATGCCCGCCCCACCCGAGGCAGGAAGCATCCGTGGTCAACGTGTTTTCGACTTGGGGAATCACAAAGGGTCTCCCTTCTTTGAGATCTGCTGCCTGCAGCCACCAAAGTAGGGAATCCCTGCATGCCCTGCTCAGAGGAATCGGCATGTCCAAAGGATAGGTCAACAGAGACAATTGGACCTGGAGAGTCCACTGTAATACACGCATCCGCAGACGGGCATGGAGAGAAAGGCCGATTGCCGCCGACATAGATCCTAATGCCCTCAGGACTAATTCTGCTGGGGGGGGGTTGGGATCTGAAGAATATCCAAGACTTGGCGGTACAAACTGTCTATTCTGGTTGGTGTGAGGACCACTCTGGAGATTCGAGTATCCAACCTGGCCCCTATGAAATCTAGGGCTTGAGATGGGCACAGGCAGGACTTCTTCAAATTGACTGAAATGCCCAATTGAACAAACAGAGATAGGGCATAGTCTCTCGCTGTAACCAGAAGATGCTTGTTGGGGGCGGTGAGGAGCCAATCGTCCAGGTAAGGGAACACCTGAATGCCTTGGAGTCTCAGGTGGGCTGCTACCACTGCCATGACTTTGGTAAACACTCTGGGGGCTGAGGTTAGGCCAAATGGAAGAACCCTGAACTGATAATGACTGGCTCCTAGCCGGAAGCGGAGAAATCTCCTGGACCGTCTGTCCATTAGTATATGGTAGTACGCGTCCTTGAGATCCAACGAGCACATCCAGTCGTTCTCCTGCAGAAGGGGGAGAATAGATTGAAGAGTGACCATCCGGAACTTTTCCTTGGGTATGAACAGGTTCAGGGACGAAAGGTCTAGAATGGATCTGAGGTCCCCCGTTTTCTTTGGCACCAAGAAGAACCTGGAGTAATAACCCGATCCGGACTGATCTGGGGGGACGGGCTGGATGGCTCTTTTTCTTAGCAACTCTGAAATTTCTTGAGTTGCGGACTCCCTTTGATGGGGTGGAACATCGGGGAGATGTTTGGGCTTGGGGGGGGGTTGCAAGAACGGTATTGTGTAACCTCTGGATATTATCCGGAGCACCCATCGATCATTTGTAATTGACTCCCAGCTTGATAGGTGCTCTGATAGTCGCCCCCCGACTGCTTCCAGAGAGGGACAGTCGGGCAAGCCCTCAGGGCTGTTGCGCGGGTCCCTCCGAGAAGGGTTCTCTAGACCCGAAGTTACGCGGGCCCCCTCTGCCTCTGGGCCGGCGTCCACCTTGTCCTCCTCTGCCTCTAGAGGACGAGTTGTCCGCAGCAGGACGGGACTGCTGAGATTTCCGGAACCACAGCTTCTTTTGCCCCCTCTGATTCCTGGAGAAGGATCTTTGGGGGTTCGAGAAGCGAACTCCGACAGCGTCTTCCCATCCTTCTCGCTTTGGACTAGCGTGTCGCGAACCGATGAGCCAAATAAGACCGAACCATCGTAAGGGGCATTCGCGAAGGACGCCTTGAAGGGATCCGTGAAATCGCAAAGGCGGAGCCAGGAGTGCCGTCGCAAAACTACTCCCGCTCCGCTAGCTCTAGCGGCTCCTTCCATGGCATGGGAAAGAAGCCACATAGATGCGTTTGATATGGACTTTAGAGTGGCCATTCGGGTCTCAAAAACCTTTTTGTCTGAGACCGAGATGGACTCCGGAGGGGCTGCAGCGTATTCCTTAATTAAGGCACGCTGTAGCCTGATAGTGTGTGCCATGTAGTTCAGCGACCTTATAGCAAAGGTTGCTGAAGCAAACATCCGCTTCCCAATATGGTCCAAAGCCCGGGACTCCTTGTCCGGCGGATGGACCGAAGAACTTTCTTGGGCAAGTTCTTTCTTAGTGGCAGCCGCCACCAACATAGCATCCACTGGTGCGCCTTTGGACCAAGAAGGTCTATCAGAGGGAGGGCTGAGGACCTTATCCGGGCATCTAGGGATAGGCTCCACGGTGTCGGGCTCCTTCCAAGCCCTGGTGGTAATTAGGTCCACCAAGGGGTCGGCTGGGGGGGACACCCAGGAGGTAGATGGGCCTGCCTCAAAGGCCTCCAGAAATACGGACTCGTCCAAGGAGGGCTTTTGGGCCGACCACCCCCCTCTTATACGCAACATTTCCATGATGTCTCCAAATGAGACATCTTCAGGGGGTGACCTTGGGGAACCCTCCGTATCCTCCAAATCCGTATCCGTGGTAATGGACTCGGGGGAGTCCAGGTGCCTACTTTTGCACTGGTGCTTCCAAGGCACCTCTTCGGCGGGGCTGTCCGAAGAGGGCTCGTCCACCGGTTGGTGTTCCTCCCTGGGAACTAACTGGAGGCTTTGGGCAGGCTGTTCCAATGGACGGATGAGTGAAGACAGACCCTGATACAGTGGGGGCACGGGTGGATCCGAAGGCCCGGTCGGGGACCTGGATGACCTCGACAGTACCCTCTCCACTACCTCAAAAGCCAAGAGAGATTCACCAACACCAGCCTGAGAAAGTAACCTCCTCGGCTCCGAGCAAAGGATTGGGGTCGGAGCCGAAGCAATCGGATCCGAGGCAGCGGTGCGCTCCGGCCCCATCGGTGCCGAAGACACAACCACTCCCTCGGATCCGATGCTCAACCCTCGGCCCCGAGAGCTTGGATCCGACAAGCTCGAAAGCATAGTCAGCATCGAAGACACCATCCCTGTCGGCGCCGACGTATCCCCGGATCCGAAAGGGCCTGGATCCGAAAACTCCGAGACCCGATAACGGGTCGGAGAAGGAGCTATCGGGGCAAAAATGGGGGCTGCACTCCCTCCCAAGGGGGGGGGGAGGCAAGAGCATCCCCATCTGCATCTGGGTCTGCAAAAATCTTCGCATCATCCGATCCATGTCTGCTTCGGAGATGCTTCTGGTAGACCTCGAAGAGGTAGTCGAAGCAGGCCGGGAAGGCCGCCTCGAAGACCTCGAGGGAGACCTATCCTCCTCCTCCGGCTCCGGAGAAAAGGAAGGTGACCGGAGCCGAGAGGACAAGGATCCGGAGACCCTCTCAGGAGATTTCAAAATCTTTTCAGGCGAAGCCGAGGAATGAGACTCGGCCCGCCTCTTAGAAGTATGACTCTCTCTCTCTCTCTGTTTCTTCTTCTCCCTGTGGGAAGAAGAACCAGACTCCACAGAGCTAGTACCCAATAAGGGAGGTTGAGTCCCGGGTACAGCTGAGGGAGTAGCCGGCGCTGAAGCTACCGGAGTAGCCTGGATCCGGCTAGGAGAGGAAGAAGAAGCTGACTCCTGAGGGAGTTTTCCCGCCAGGATCAGCTTGTTCTTCCTGTCCCTAAGTGCCCGAGGATTAAAGGCCGCACAAATCTGGCAGGCCTCTGACAAATGCGCTGCCCCCAGACACAAAACACACTGAGTGTGGCCATCAGCTGGGGAAAGCTTATGGCCACACTCAATACACTTAGAAAATATAGCTTTAGATTCAGCCATAATTCTCTCACACACACACCCAAACACTAAGGGGGGGAGGGGAGAGACAAAATTTAAACTAAGGAGAAAAGTTTTTTTTTTTTTTTTTTAACGTGGGGAAGATAGATACACGCTAAAAACAACACACACACAAATTTTAAACTAGAAACTAGCTTTTAGAAAAGGAACAATCTCACCAGGCCAGGAGCTCTTCACTGAGAAGCAACTGTCTTTAGCCGCGGCAAAAAACGATCTGAGGTAATGTGGTTGGTAGTAAGGGATTATGGGTAGGGGGGAGGAGCTAGGAGCTCGGATCTTGAAGCTTGGAAAGCTGCCGGTCGGATCCGAGGTCGGATCCGAATCCCGCAGGTTGCAGATCAAATGAAGTAACTACTTCAGATGTAAAGTTCATTCATTAACATTTAAGCTCTTGTGACTGATTTCCATTATTTATATTAGCGGACCGGAGTTCCGCTGTGGCGACCCCTAACCGGGAAAAGCTGAAAGACATATTCTATATTTATACACTGTTATATACCAGAAAAAGGGGCAATCATTGTTTACACTGTTAGTTAACAAGCAGTGTGACACACCTCCCATTACACTGCTTAAGCCTACTTACCAGTGAAAGAGATTAACTGATATGATTTTATTTTACTTAGTTAATAGATCAACTGATATTAATTTATTTTATTTACTTTAAAAGCAGCAAGTAACTGGAAGTCCCTGGCTATTCCAGGGTGGTAGTTTTACTACAGTGCCAAGAAGGCAGCTGTGGTCAATTGGAGAATTCTTTTAGCTTTCTCTGGGTACTGTGTGTGTGTGTGTGTGTGTGTGTGTGTGTGTGTGTGTGTGTGTGTGTGTGTGTGTGTGTGTGTGAATATACTAACTCATCTGAAAAGCCATTACAATGGATAAAGGGGCACTAGAGGACACTAGTTCAGAGAGACAGAGAGAGCAGTGAGAAAGGGGCCTGTGGCTGCTTGGCCAAAAACTCAACTCTGTAAATGCCTGTGTGCAGTCTAGTCTGGGTGTGGACATTGACAGCCCATACCCAGAACAACGAACAGCAGTGCATATTCCCCTTTATTCTCTTGGGACCAGGTTGGATTTCCCTTTATGATCTTGCTACTACTTTGGCCTTGGTTAGCAGTGATCGAATTTGAGCCCCATTAGTGTCAGCCATCCTGATGTCACAGTGGGTGGTATCCAGCCATTTGGAACTCACACTGGTGGCAGTGGTATTGTCTTCCCATTACACTGGTGGTAGTGGTGTCACAACCCACCACTGTGGTCATTAGCAAAGCTCACCAACTGCCACCCTACAGCAGCTGATGTACCACACTGAAGTCACAGAACATGGAATAGAACTTATTTTCTTCAAAAACACAAAAAAGCACACAACTGAAACATATTTTAAAAATTACAAAAGAAACATAAAAAACAGATCATTTATTAAATGCAGTAATGCCATCCAATCCAGGAGCTATATGAAAATAATGGACTATCCATGGGTGGAGAAGCCCTCTGCTCTGGCATCAGCCCTGGACACCCTTGGGTGGCCCGTTAATCCCATGTAACACCCATACTTATTACTTACTAGTCACTGCTAACCTCTGCCTAATAATTTGGCTTATCTTTACACAACGTATTCAAGTCATCATCTGCCACCACTTCATTCTCTATCAGAACATTTAAGACCACTTGGAGTCAAAAGTTCAACAGCAGTATTTTAGATAGACCTGTCTTCTGCTGACATTAGAGCTTTAATAAAACCTTCTTCAGTCAACTGGCCATTCTGTAACACCTTTTTCAGTGTTAATAGAACAATCACCTTCTACTGAGAGAGCTCTTTAGCTTTTTCAGAGGAAAAAGAAAGGGAATGCTTCTTGAAAAAAAGAAATCAAACTGTATCTAGCTAACTCCTGTGCTGCAGAGAGAGAAAGGCCTGACTGCATCACAAGCAACCTAGGATCAATAAATGGCTAGGGTGACTGACAGAGCTAGCAAAGGAGAAAGGGTGTGCCCATTCTGGAGGGCAGAACAATCTACGGAATGCATCACTCCCCTCAGAAGACTGACTAGGATGCAAAAGAGTCAGCCTTAGGGGCTGGAGTTAGGCTTACCAAATCACTAGTGGCTGGCAACCTTCATACTGAGCAGGAAATAGCATGCACTCATGTGGAAGACATTGAGATTTCTTACAGGGATGTGGTTCACTACTCACACACACACACACACACACACACACACACACACACACACACACACACACACACACACACACACACCCCAGGCAGCAGGGTAAACGGCCATCATAAATATCATCTCAGCAGGAATGCTGATGAGTACACAAGCAATTCTATGGCTACCAGAATGATGACCCCTCTAGATGTCTCTTGCCTCTATGGTTATGGAAGACTCCCCATCATCAAGGAACAAATGTGCACAAGTCTGGTTGAGGGTGACATGATGGCTGGCAGGCATGGGGGCAAAAAATACCTATAAAAATATATACTGTATTTATAGTTATGCTAAAATTATACCCAACTTTCTTACTATAATACCACCTGCACACAAAAGGTCAACCACGTAAATGAAACACAACAGTACCAAAAGCAAACAAACAAAAATTAATACGATGACCATCTTCCCAATAGGCCTACTGCCCCATTGTTCTCAATGTGCATTTTACATACAACTGTCAAAGTCTCGCACTCCTAATTTGTCTAATTTAAAATATATTTATTGACATAAGCAGATGCTTGATATAAAATGTGAGATACTTAAGTAAATTTGCTTATCATAAAACTCACTTGGAAGGTAATTCTGAATCAACTTTTCATACTTTGTTATATTCTGCAAACAAGAGGGTGGGAAGTACTGTATCACACATCCTAAAGTACAAGGTATCATACAAACAAAACACAAGTTAATCATCCCTTACAACTGCCTTTTGGACTTGTTTATCTGCTGGTGTCTTGCAAAGCTCTGTGAGTGTGAGTGTGAGTGTGTGTGTGTGTGTGTGTGTGTGTGTGTGTGTGTGTGTGTGTGTGTGTGTGTGTGTGTGTGTGTGTGTGTGTGTGTGTGTCTGTGTGGTTAACTCAACTATCACCTTCTAAAGTTTGGTATTGTAACATGGAATAAAATCACCACTGATTCTATATGCATAAAATCAATATTAGTTGAGACTTAATTGCTTTCAAATTTCTGTCTTACTCTTGCTTGTTTAATCATTTAATGAATTTTATTTATATCCATACATGCATATTTATTTGTTAAGCAGATATACCCACCGGACACAAGTATTCCTTTTCAGGAACAACCTGGTAGTATGAGCTGGATAAGTGGCTTGCTTACAGTCACAGAGTAGGCAAATGGAGGTAGAAGAAATCAAACCCTATAGCCGTTGGTTACACAAACCAGCTCACTACCAGTTCAAAACCTTAATCTTTTATATATATATTATACGCACACAGGATTGAATGCTAAAAGAATGCTGTGGACAGTGCAGCATGCCAAAAGGAGAAGACTTCAGCACACCAATGGCAGACATGATTCCATAATGTACGTTAAAGTTAGCCTAAGGAATTAATTCAATGCAGCATAATTATATCAGCATACACCCGCTGGAATCCAAAACACACAAGCACACCCAACTTAAATGCAACAAAGTGCTTCCTCGACAACTTTATGAAAGCTTTCAGCTGAGGCCATAGTTACTGCCGCAGCAGAAATTACTTCATTATGGAACCCTGTGGAATCCGCAGCATTACCCAAAAACATGCAACTGGCATGTAATGTTTTATAGCAGGCTAGGGTGCTAAAAGCCATACAGGAAGATCTGGAAATATGTCTTTCAAGGCAGCCAGCTAGATACTGATTCAGGCTACATCTAAACTAACTCTCTGATCAGTGAATAATAAACAGGTGCCGATTAGACAGAGAGCTGGTGCAGGCTGTCTGTAACATGTGCACCCTGCACATGTATGCAAGTATACTGTACCTAGCTGTACTGGCATCTGGAACATTTTAACGACATATGGGAGATGCAGTAGGAGTGTTCCAGACAATTGCCAGTCGCATCCTTTCCCAATTCCTGGCAGCAAGGTGCAACTATGTGGATGAGTGTATCTACTTTCCATCCACAGTGAGAGTGTTGGATTGTCATGCATCAGTAGCACTACTTACACATGTCAGTGTCAATCAGGTGATACAGAAATTATCTTCCCTAATTCGGTTTGACATCTGGAAGACATTGTAACATGCATAGGTTATACTTTATATGAAGGCTCACAAATGGCATGATATTATAATCATTTGTCAGCTGACTTGGACTTGCTCTCCTCTCCTTTCAATGCAAGGTATGAAAAATAATCCTTTATCATGTATATTATTGCTATGTATAAAGTAATATAATACACATGAAAACATCTTAACATGTAACATTAACAAGTAACAATCTATTACACTATCTGCATAAGGTCATGTGTAAAATTTGAATGCATTGCAAGGGATATCCCAACAACTAATGGACAATCACACAATCCTTGTGCCACATGCATAGTACTGCTTTGCTCCACAGTTACAGGCACATCAAGCATACTGCACATAATGTACCTCAAGAATACTGTATGCCTGTCATACACGACCTCACTCATTCAATGACACACATCATACAAATGTTACTGTCATTATATGTTATGCACCACAAGTTATACAGAAATACTGCAGAAAACAGTAGTTCATATTACAATGATCTGTTATGCACTCATGCCTACATATCAACAGAGTAAACAGTGAACAGTCAAAGCCATCTTCATGTTGCCTCTATCAGATTACAAATACTACTATATTACTAAACATCAAAGAGTATTTGTAAACTAGTCAGTAAACCTACAAATTATGGAAACCCTCAGAACTTATCATTTTCCATAAGCATACCAAAGACAATATAAGTTAACCACGATAAAATACAGTTATCTTTTTATTCAGGTTATATCTATAATAAACGTATTATTAAAGAGACAGAATTTGTAAACTAATCAGGAAACATAAAACTTACCGAAACACTTGTAACAGTCAAGGTGAACCAGAATTCATTACATATATATTTTTACTCCGTTTATATCCACTGTTCATGGGGGCAGTTTGCTTTTATCCATTCAACTGTCTACGTGGAACAGATGACTATCACTGATGCACATTTACCCCATCTGCATGCATAATATTCAATCCTACAAACATCCATTATGTCACAGACAGGTTGTATTGCAAACATTTTTGACCACAAAAGGCCTGTCAAAAATGTAATTTGAATTATAAAGATTAATGATAAGACAGATGTGTAATAATAGCAGTTTATTCCACCACAGCAATGCCATCAGATGACAGCTTATCTTTGAATATAGCCGTAATTCAGCTACACCTTACAATGACTGCAGCTATTTATACTTTTAAGTAATATTTGTACCATATATAATTAAACAACTTCATTAACATTCAGTGTTATGGAATCCCATTTGCACATATGTACGTGAACTTCTATAAATCTGGCACATTAACCAATAGCTCTAACATAACAGGAAGGTGCTCTGTGCAGTTACACAATAGGTAGTAAAAAACAGATCTGTGTAACATGGCAGATGCCCTACAATATTCTGATACCAACTTAGAATATGCACCAATTTTAAAATGGATTTAGGTACATTTACTACTTGTACCATTGCTACCTGCGAAATAAGTGGGACAATGACCTGCATTGGAGGGACACTGAGGATCTTCGCTGGAGAGTCGCAGAGGTCCAACTCCAGCCTGCAGATGCCTACAGCAAGTTTCATAATCCACACCTTAACACCTACATCATAACAAAAGTATTTCATAGCTGTATGTGTTTATGGGCCTGTTTAAAATGACTAAGAGTAATGTTAATGCAGTTAACATTATACACATACAGCTGTGAATGGTATGCCAAAAATATTTCTTTTACAAAGATGAATGAACACTTTTGTCAATTAGCTCATTTGGTTAAGCAATAAGTCAAAAGTGAATGATGATTTCTTATGTGCGGGTTCAAAGCCCATTGTAGGTCATTTTGTAAATTTGGTGTTTATGTGGTTAATACTGAACATACATGTTATTTATTTATTTATTTATTTGCAGTTGGTTTACCAGGATAGTCCATTGGGCCAAAGTGAACCCGTTTTCAATGGAGTCCTGGGGAGAAAAGCTCCACAACTAAATAGGTTACAGTAGAGTAATTCATACTAGTTATACAATTTATATTATAATACAAAAGTTTTGATGCAAGAAAACAATTTCAAGTAGTACAGCAAAAACAAGAATAATACAGACTACTGATAAAATTAATAGATTGTACATACAAAGGAATATTACATGAAAAGTACTGCATGAAATATTTAGAATTTGTATCATATTAGGAAGCACTGTATGACACCACTGAGAAATAATAACATATTGGGAAGCAAACCCTTAGGAGGTGTGGCCTAGTGCATTTTTCCCAATCAGAGGAATGATAATATGCATTAGTTATGGGTAAATAATAAGGAGAAATGCAGGAGGAAACAAGGCAAAGGGGAGAAGATGGGAAATGCAAGTGATTACCTATGTGGGATGGGAGCAAGAGCATTCCCACCTGGATACTAGATGAGAATGAAGAGATCTTTTAAAAATAAAATGGTTAGAGGTGGTGCGGATGGAACCATATGTGTAAATGTAAGCCTTATCTTGACAACTAGACAGCACAGCTTTTTAAAACGTATAATGACTGTGTTTCACTTATGCCTATAGAGCTTAGGCCTCTGAATGACTACACATTTTTCAATTATCATAATGGTTCAAGAAGCATTGCGCAATATACAAAGGCTGAGTAATACAGACATACACTATTAAGTTCTACAATTAAACACTGACACAAATCTACTTCTATACAACGGATTCCGTTGTTATGCCATAGAAATAATGCTGTATGCGGTCTCATAGCTCAACCTTTTACTTTTATTTAGTATTTAAATATGTGATATAACTGCTTTTTCATTTGTGCATTATAGTTTTTACACCTCTGGTAGCCATGTGGTGCATTAATTCTTATAGAGTCTAGGTCTTAGATGGCTACACATGACTCTTATCCACAAGACGCTACAAACATCCCATAATTATTCTGCATGATGGGAGTAACTGTGACTTATTGTATCTTAACCATTAAGGCTATACATGTGATGCTATTTTTCACTGTTAATTTTTACATAGCAAACAATATTCCACAGACAGAATCCCTCTATGCCAGTAATACATCCTTTTTTCATTTTTGCAGGGGATAAGATAGGGCCTGAAATCAAGCTCAGTGCATCAATCAGATGCGCAGTCTGGAATGCAGTGGAGGGAGAGAGGTATGTGTTATAATTGTAACATTAATTTCCCCAGAAGCAATCATAACATTGCTAAAAAGCTGCTTTTGCTAACAGAATGACGCATACTAATATTAATGTAAGATTAGCCAAAGCATCTGCAAGCTAATTGCAATAATCACTGATTTAATGTGAATAGGAGAGATTTAATTTAAAATTCCACATTTGATTTATAAGCAGGGTATGTTTGAGAAATGGATTATTTTTGTTTTCAAGTCACAACCTAAATGACAGTCATGTCTGTGTAACTGTCATAGTACTGTTAGCTGAAATGTTTCACATAAGTTGGTTGTGCTGGTACGTCTTTTCAAACAGCAGTTAATGACAAACTTGTATGTACAGCAGGGGTGCTTACTGACTATTATGTTGTACACAACCTGCTTATTCTATTGCTAAATGGGTGCCTGCTGTTTCAATGTTCATAGTGAGGTTGACAATTTCTGGCATGTACTTCAGTTCAGTATGTCTTGAACTTCTGTCATAAACAACTGTGAAGGCCTGCAATGCTGAAAGCACTGCTTTCATCTCTAGGACACTGATATGCAAGTTGGCCTCTTCAGGGGACCAAGTGCCTTGTACTAGTGTCTCCATAAAGTGCCCTCCCACCCAATCTGGAAGAGTCTGTGATCATTATAGCCGTGGGCTGAGGGAGAATGAAAGGATGGCCTTGTAGAACTTGCTCTGAATGAATAAACCACCAGATATACCTCTTGCATGCCTGAGTGACCCTTATTTGTGTTGACATGCATTGGTAAGGAAAGGACCACTGAATTGCTAGCATCCACTGAAGAATTCTCATATGAAACCTTGCTCGAAGAGCTAGGATTATGGCAGCTGACATTGACCCCAAGGCTTGAAGGATCAACTGGCCTGAAACACTGGTACTGCAAATTATTCTCTTGACTTGAAATCTTACAGTCTGCACTCTTGAGAGAGGAAGGGAAGCTGTCATAGATATCATGTTGAAAACTGCTGCTATGAATTCCAAAATCTGAGTTGGCTGTAGATGAGACTTGTCGTAATTTATGGTTATCCCCAGATGACAACAAATCTGAAGTACCTGATCTATCGCCCTCGTTACTAGATGCCTGGTTGGGACAGTAATGAGCCAGTCATCTAGATATGGAAACACCTGAAATGCTTTCAGTCTCAAGTGAGCTACCACTGCTGCCATGCATTTGGTAAACACCCTGGTGGCTGTAGTGAGACCAAAGGGCAGTGCTCCGAACTGGTAGTGACTGGCTCCCAGCCAGAAGTGTAAGCACCTTCTGGATTGTCTGTTCAACTTTATGTGATAGTAAGCATCCTGAAGGACTATTGAGCACATCCAGTGGTATTTGCCCAAGAAAGGTAGATTGGACTGAACTGTGACCATCTGAAACTTTGTATGTCGAACTGACCTGTTCAAGTTATTGAGATCAAAAACTGGTCCATTCCCCTGTTTTCTTTGGCACTATAAAGAATCCTGAGTAAGTTCCAGATGCTATCTGGCTTGGTGGGACCTCTTGGATGACTCTCTAGCAGTATTTATATTTGTAGTGGTGTTTCTTTCCTCTAACTGAGTGGAACTTTGGGAATTTTGCATACAATTGGAGGTGAAAAGGAAAACAGTATTATATAACCCCTGGAAATATTCCTCTGTACCCAAGTATCTTTTTGTTATGTCAATCCAGGCTGTCTGGTGCAAGAATAATAAACCCCTGATTGCCTCCAAAGGGGAACAATCAGACCTCCTTTCAGGAGCGCTGGTAGGGTTTATCAGAGAAATAATTTCTGGACTCCTGGTTTTGCAGGCCTCCTCTGCTGTGGGGGCAGTGGCGTCCATTCGAGTTCCCCCAATGCACCTAGGGGAACTTTCTTTGTGTGTGACCTCCTAAGGACCCAGGAACTTCTTGAACCACATCTTACAACTGCCATACTGATTCCTAGAACACGATCTTTGAGGGGTCAAAAAACATATGTTCACTGCAGAGAGGGTCTTTCCATCCTTTTCCCAATTGGATAATGTGTCCTTCACTTTGGGGCCAAACAAAGAACTGCTGTCAAAGGGAGCACTGACGAACGAGGACTTGTAGGACTCCGCAATATCACATAAGCGCATCCAGGCATGCCTCCGAATGGATATGCCTGAACCTGCCAACTTCGGCTGCATGCAAAATAAGCCTCGTGGATGAATTCAACATGGACTGGAGTCAGGTGAGTGGCCACAAACGATTGGGCCTCAGCAGAAATAGTCCCCGAAAGGGATTTTGAAAGTTATTTGATCAAGTCCCTTTGCAACTTAGCAAAATGTGCCAAACAGTTCAGCAATCTAACAGCCAAGGTCACTGAAACACAGACACGCTTCCCAAATCTGTCCATCACCCTAGACTCCCTGTTACGAGGATGAAAAGAGGAAGTTTGCTCAGCAAGTTCCTTCCTGCTGGCCGTTACCATGACCATGGTATCTATGGGCACCCCCTTACCCCAAAATTCTTTTCCCACAGGTGGAGCCAGAATCCTGTCTGGCCTCTTAGGTATTGGCTCAACTGAGTCAGGCTCCTACCTTGCCCACCGAGAGACCAAATCAATGAGCACGTCAGCAGGCAGAGTAATCCAGGCGGTAGATGGGCCAGCTTCAAAGGCCTCCAGAAATACTGACTCCTCTGGTGAAGGTTGCTGGGGGTTCAACTACCTCTCTGTTTAAGGATCTCAAGGATGTCTCCAAATGACACATCTGGAGGTGATTGTGGAGACCCGTCACCCTCGCCAAAATCAGTATCCTCAGTGACTGACTTCTTGTGGAGAGTGCAAATGCCTCCTCTTGCACTTTCTCTTCCTAGGGACTTCCTTGGTGGGGTGCTCCAGGGAAGCATCAGAAGAGACTATGAAACCCTGCTGGGTACTCTGGAGGTTTCAAGCTGGCTGTCCCTGTGGAATTGAATGATGAGGCTCCAAGTGTAGAGACAACTGGGAGCTGGACTGAAGATCTGAGGGGGTTGGGTCCATCCATCCTGTCGGAGCAGAAAACACCCTCTTCACAACCTCGAAGGCAGAACAACCCGGAGAAACAGATGACCTCAGCACTGAGAAGGCAGGCTTCTGGACCACTGTCTTCTCCCTCTCTGAAAGTAATCTCCTCAAGGAGGAAGTCAAAGCTGAGCTGTCCAATGCCAAACACCAAGGTGCGGAGGCAGCTCTGAGACCTACAGAGTTGACCCCAGGGCCTTGGATCTAACAAGGAAGCTTCGGCTCCGAGAGTCCTCCAGATCCGAAGATGCAGGAGCTGGGGCACTCAGAGTTCACTTTGGATCCGTAGATAGGATTATCTTCAGATCCAAGCCAGACAGACCTGGAAGACTCGGATCCAGGGACTCTGAAGCAACCAAAGAGATCAGAGAAGGAGTCTGAGGTGGTGGTGTATTCGAAGAATGAGCCTCCTGGCCCGAAGTGGTAGGAGCTGGTAACACACCCATCCGGATCTGCGCTGAAAGAAACTTCCCCATCATCCTATCCACATCTTCCTCAGTCAAACTCCTGGATGAATGGAATGAGGCCAGGAGAGGTGACTTTGAACTGCGCCTTTCCAAAGGGGGAGGAGACCCTGGAGGCACCAGATCAACAGAGGAAGAACATCAGGTCCTTGGCAAAATAATACGATCCAGAACAGTTGGATCCAAAGGTTTCTTGGTCAGATCTGAGGATGAAGAATACATTGACCTATTTTTCTTCGGATCCGACCGGGAAGAGGTTTCAGACCTCTTGAATCCAATTTATTTCTCTTCCTGGAAGACTCCAAAGCTGGAGTCAAGGAAGTGGAGGGAACTGGGGACTTCAACTCCTTAGACTTTAGTTTGGGGGCTTGAGCCCCAGTGATAGCTTTACCGAAAGATGATGGCAGCAAGCCTTTCAGAATCAACTTTTTCTTCCTGTCCAAAAGTGCTCTGGGATTAAAATTATGTCAAATAGAGCAATCCTCCTGCAGGTACTGCGGACCTAGGCAATAGAAACACAGTGTATGTGCATCTGAGATAGGCAACTTGTGCCCACACTTGAAAAATGTTTTAAATCTGGAAGGACCCTTTTCAGCAATACTAACGTAAACAACAAAGCTAAAAGAAATAGAAGAACCACATTTTTTTTTTTTTTTGGAAAGAGAAAGTCAGAAGGGAAAAAATATTACCAAGAATGGAAATTAATGATGCACAAGTGTGTAAAAAATGGCAGAAGTAAAAATCTACCAACAATGGTAATAAAGTTAAAAAGGACTCCATTATGGCAGCTAAGGATGTGTGGGAGGAGACTAAACAGAAGATCATACAAAAACTGACAAACTGGAAGGTTTGTTATATGGATATTGGATAGCAAGATACAAGTAGTTAAAACATTTTTTAGTCCCTTTAGTTTTATACATAGGCCAGGCATATTTTTATCAACCAGAGCAGAAGTTGTGGATAACAATTAAAAAAGAGCTGAAGGATTTTATCTAGTGAGGGAAGAAGGCAAGGGTAAAGTAGGATAAAGTGATTCTTCCAATAGAACAAGGTGGACTAGGATTACGCAATTTGAACGGGTATTTTAGAGCAACAAAGTTAAGACTCTTATACATAGCACAAGCAGAAAATTATAAAGCATGATGATACAGGGGAGAAGCTCAAGAAACAAGGAGAGACTGGGATTTTGGATGAAGACCCTTAAGGAGAATGACAGTAATCATACAGAAAAATAAATTATGTCTTACCATAATGTTCCATCTATGTTGTTGATCTTCGTTCATTCATTACTGATGAGTTATCGGGTCCGTCCTCAGAAATGAGCCGGCCATATATCAAGCTCCCGTCAGCCAAAAACTCTTGAGCCAAGGTCCTACTCAGAATGCTCTGCTCCCTGTTATTTCAGATCGAGTTTGCAAGTTGATAGACAAGGATAGAGGCTAACTCTGGTCATAAGAGACCTACAATAAAGGAGTATATGAGGGCAACCAGGAACCTCCAGAGGGGGACAGAGGGTGGGGAGTAATGAATGAACGAAGATCAACAATACAGATGGAATGTTATGGTAAGACATAACTTCTTTATCTGATGTTGTTAATCTTCGTTCATTCCTTACTGATGGGACAGATTCCCCAGCTACCTGTATCCCTGGGTGGCCCTCATGGAAGGACAATCCTGAGCACCATGGAGCCAAAGGAAGCTCTACCTCTGCAGGCCAAATCCAATTTGTAACGAAGAATAAAGGTATGAGGTTTGGCCCAAGTCGCAGCTGAGCAAATATCATTCAGGGAAGCCTTAGCATGAAAAGCTGCTGAAGTTGCCATAGATCTTGTAGAATGTGCTTTCACTCTGTGAGGCAAGGTGACACTATTCTTGTTGTAGATTGTTGTAGATAAAGGTAATACAATTACTCAACCATGAAGCCAATGTAACTTTTGAGGCAGGATGACCTAGTCTTGGTCCAGAAAAAGCCAGAAATAGTTGGTCTGATTTATGGTTAGATTTTGTTCTGTCCAGATAAAATCGTATTTGCCTATGAACATCCAAGGAGTGCACGCAATACCCTCCCTTGTTAGAGTGGTTAGGAAAAAGTACTGGAAAGTCAATAGATTGGTTGATAGACTGCTCTGACACCACTTTTGGTAAAAAGGAAGAATTTGTTCTCAGTTATACTCTATCCTTATGGAAGATAAGATAGGAAATTTTGATGCATAAGGCTTGAAGTTCTGACAAGCATCTGGCCGATGTGATTGCAATCAGAAACAAAGTTTTCCAAGAGAGATATTTTAAATCACATGAAGACGCAGGTTCAAAGGGGGGAGCTGTTAGGGCCTGCAGGAGCAAGGACAAATCGCAAGGTTGTACCGGTTCTCTAAAGTGAGGTTTTAGGTAAAGAACCCCCTTCAAGAAAGTTTTACAGAGTCCATGTGACATGAACGAAGAATCGTGAAAACCAATGTGGAAATATGAAATGGCAGCTAAATGCACACAAATAGTAGACGCAGATAACCCAGAGTGGAAAAGATGTGATAAGTAATCCCAAACCACCAAAAACTGGGGCTGACAAGGGTTCTAATTGTTTATTCCCTGCCCATAGAGAAAACCTTTTCCATTTATTGAGATAGATTAGTCTGGTGGACGATTTATGAGATGCAATAAGAATATTGCACACTGGGGAGGAGAGGTTTTTCTGCCTGGCAATCATAGGAAGTGGAGAAACCAAGCTGTCAGTTTCAGGGTTGTTAGATTGGGGTGAGTCAGACCCTGTGGATGGGAGATAAATGTTGGGGATGGATTTAGGATCCACAGCTGATCTAGCAGATGAGGCCAGAGGAAGGAGAACCAGACTTGTTGAGACCATTATGGAGCAATGAGGATCACTTTGCTTTTCGACTGCCATGCTTTCTTCAGAAATTGGGAGATGAGGGGGAGAGGAGGATAAGCATAAAGTAGACCCGAGGGCCAAGCGTGGACTAGATCGTCTCTCAGTGACTGTTCCCAATGGAGGATCAGGGCAAAATAGTTGCTGCACTTGTAGTTGGTTGGGGAGGTGACTAGGTCGCAGCAAGGCTGGCCCCAGCGGTTGAAGATTTTTGCCGCTATCACAGGGTTGAGGGACCACTCGTGAGGTTGTAGAATGCACCTGCTCAATTTGTCCGCTATCACGTTGGAGCTCCCAGGAATGTGCATTGCAATTAGAAAGCAGTTGGAAGCTATCGCCCATTGCCATATTCTCAAGGCCTCTCAGTAAAACGGATAAGATCTGGTGCCCCCTTACTTGTTGATGTACCAGACCACTGACATGTTGTTTGATTGGATTGCAATAGTCCCTGACGGAAGGATGGAATGGAACGCTTGCAACGCTAATAGCACCACCCTCAGTTCCAGGACATCGATATGCAAAAGGGCCTCTGTCTCCGACCAGGTGCCTTGGACCGAGTTTCCCTGACATAGCTCCCCCCACCCCTTAAGGGAGGCATCCGTGATCACATTGGCTTTCAGCTGATGGGGGCTGAAGGGGTAAGACCATTGTTGGTGATTTCGAGACGTCCACCAGAGTAAATCTGGCTTGCATCTCTGAGTTACACTTATCTGAAAAGACAAAGGATGTTGTAGAGGGTACCACTGAGTGAGCAGTAACCAATGAAGGAGCCTCATGTGGAATTTGGCTAGAGGAACAATGGTGATCGAGGCTGCCATTGACCCTGAGAGTTGGAGTATAGCTCCAGCGGGAGATTTGTGGTGACAGAGCAGTGGCTGTGGTCCGGAAGAGATGCTGTGCAATTTCTCATATCCAACAGTACCCAGATGAATTCTAAAGACTGGACTAGGGTCGTGTTGGACTTCTCCCAGTTTCTAGTAATTCCCAGGCATTGTGCAGTGAGGAGAGTGTAGTGCAGGGCTTCTTCCAGTAGAGGCTTGGTGGGGGCAGTGAGGAGCCAGTCGTCTAGATATAGAAACACCTGGAATCCTTGAAGTCGTAAGTGAGCGATAACCACTGCCATGCATTTGATGAATACTCTGGGGGCTGTAGAGAGACTAAAGGGCAGTGCTCGAAATTGGTAGTGACTGGCTCCTATGTGGAAGCAGAGGCATCTTCTTGAGCATTTGTCCATTTTTATGTGGTAATACGCATACTGAAGAGCTACAGAGCACATCCAATCATCTTTTTCCAGAACAGGAAGGATAGACTGAACGTGACCATCTGGAATTTCTCTGTTTGTTTTTACAAATTTATTCAGTGTGCTGAGATCCAGAATTGGTCTCCAGTCTCCTGTCTTTTTTGGCACTAAAAAGAACCTTGAGTAAAACATGGATCCTATCTGGCCTGGGGGGACCGTTTGGATGACTTTTTGTAGCAGCTTTTGAATTTCGTGTGCTGCTGCTTCCCTTTGACTAGGGGGAATGTCAGGTAATTCTCTGCATGAGTTTGGACAAAGATGGAAGGTGATGCCATAGCCTCTGGATATTATCCACTGTACCCAAGAGTCGTGGTTATGTTTCGCCAGGCAGCGGGGTACAAGGAAAAACAACCCCATGACCGCTTCCAGAGGTGAGCAGTCGGGCAACGCTTCAGGAACGCTGATAGGGTTGGCCAGAGAAAGAGAGTCTCTGGAACCCTGGTTTTGCAGACCTCCTCTGCCCCGACAGGGGCATCTTCTATTGGAGTTTCCCCCTCTGCCTCTAGGGGAGAACTCGGCACGTGCATCGCGGAAAGAGTCTGTGATTTCCTGTGCCACATCTTCCCACTCCTCTGATCTCTGGAGTAGAATTGTTGAGGAGTGGAGTGTCTGACACTAATAGGAGATAGGGTCTTGCCATCTTGTTCGCTTGTTGCCAAAGTATCTTTCACCTTATGACCAAATAAAGAGGCAGCCTCGATGGGGGCATTCATGAAGGAAGCTTTAAAGGTGTCCGCAAAGTCACAAAGGCGCATCCAGGCATGTCGTCTGGTGACTATACCTGCGCCTGCCGTTCTAGCCGCTCCTTCTGTTGCATGAGAAATAAGATGCATGGAAGAAATGGAAATGGACTCTAGGGTGGCTATCTGAGAAGCTACAGTGTCACGGACTTCATCAGAAAACAGCTCCTGCCAAGGTTTCAGAGAGTTGGTTGATAAGATCCCACTGGAGCCTCGTAAAGTGTGCCAAATAGTTCAAAGACATTACGGCAAAGGTCAATGAAGCACACATGCTTCCCTAGCCCGAGTCTCCTTGTTGGGTGGATGGACAGTTTGGCTCTCTTCTGCCAAGTCTTTCTTTGTTGCAGCCACCACCACCATGGCATCTACTAGAAGACCTCTTGACCAATGGGGATGCTCAGCTGGGAGAGATAAGATTTTATCAGGCCTCCATGGTATAGCTTCCAGGATGTCAGGAGCCTTCCATGCGTGCTGGACTATGAGCTGGAAAGCTCATCAGCCGGCAGGGTAACCCAGGAGGTAGGGGGCCAGGCATGAAAGGCCTGCAGGAATACAGATTCCTCTGGGGATGGATTAGAAGACTTCCAGTCACTCCTCTGTCTAATGATCTCGAGGATGTCACCAAAGGACATCTCATTAGAGGGTGACCGTGGGGACCCTTCCCTGTCATCAAAGTCCGTATCCTCGGTCAAAGACTCCTCAGTGGAGTCCATGTGCTTTCTCTTGCATGAAGCTTTGCGGGGTACTTCCTCAGTGGGAGGTTCTGGGGAAGACTGCAAAGAGGGGGTCTCCTGAAGGGGAGAAACCTGAAGACCTTGTGCCCGGTGTCCAGCAGTTATGGCTTGTGACAGTTGCAGCACAGAGGGGGGAGAGGACTCCGACATGTGGGGTTTGCCAGCAGAGGCAAGCACCCTCTCCATGGCCTGGAAGGCCGGCCCACCCAGGGAGGTATGGGAGCCCGGAACAGAGCACAGCAACCGCAGGACCAGGGTCACACCCTGCCCTGATGTGCTGGCATCCAGACCAGGAGTCTCAAGAGGACTTTGAAGCATGAGAGAGGAGGATTCCTGGAGGGTGCCATAGAAAACAAATCGGCGTGGAACCAAGAATGCCCTCCCCTATGGCACAGCCACTGGCCTGAGAAAAGCCCGATGCTCAGTGCATCAAGGACCACAAGGACAACTCCGGCTCCAAAGTGAGATCCACTGTTGGGGTCAGAGGGAGGGAAGCTGCTGTCGGAGTAATGGGCTTTGATACTTGGGTGGAAGTTGAAGGAGGAGTGTACATTGGAGTTTGAGGAGAAATACGTTCACCTGAAAGAGGGAACGTGGGTTTTGATGGTTGAGAGAGACCTCTGGCCACAAGCAACTGGTCAGCAAGCCGCAACACATCTTGTTCAGAGAGGCTCCTGGTCGACCTCATAGAGAAACCTGAGGGTGATTCTGTCCTTTCTAGAAAAGGACTATATTGTCTACCAACGAATGGATCCAAGGAAGGAGAGTACTTGGTCCTTGATAATTTGAGAGGTGCAGAGCCCGGAACTGAGGATGTCTGTACCGAAGAGAATGGTGTCAAAGTAGTCTGCGTTGACGAAGTCAGCGCCATCAAAGTCGAAGGTGTCTGCACCGTAAAAGCAAGTGTCTGCACCGATGGGCACAGTGCCATCGAAGAAGGTGTCTGCACTGGTAACAATGATGGTGCCAAAAAGGACTGCACCGAAGGGCATGTCAGTGCCGTAAGTGTCTGCACCGTGGAGGTCAGTAACGTCATGCTCATGGCTGATGGGGATTGTACCAATGGTGCCGAAGGGGACTTTACCTGCATGGACGGTGCCAGAAAGAGCTGCGACGTAACTGTCGGAGCCATAAGTGTCTGCACCGGGAACTCCAGTGCCGGTGTTGATAAGGACATGGCTGGAGCAAGAATCAACTGGGGCGGTGCCGTGCCTGGAGCCGAATGGGTCACAGGTGGCAGGAACGAAGTTGTAATTTTTACTTTCTTATGAGTCGACTCCCTGTGATCTCCAGAGAGAGATGAAGTTAGCGACCTCAATGAGGAAGAGGAAGAATGCCTCTTACAGGGTTTAGCAAGAGGGGGTGAGCCCTCCGACCCAGACGATAGCCTCACAGAAAGGAGATTTGAGAAGGCCTTTCAGGATTAACTTGTTCTTTCTCTCGTTAAGATTCCTGGTCGAAAAATTTCTACAAATCCCACACAGGGGATCCACAGTAAGGTTCTACAAATCCCACACAGGGGATCCACAGTAAGGTGGGAGACATTCAAACAATAGACACATAAGTCATGACCATCGGAAAGCGGTAACTTACGGACGCAATCCTTTCACTGTTTAAAACCAACACTACTTTTCTTATCCGACATAATGATGTGGAGAAGAATGACAGGATCAAGAAGAAGAAAGACTACCCAAAAGGGTAAGAAGAGAAAAGAAAAAAAGGATTACCAACGATGGTAATGAAGAATTACCTCAAAGGTAAGAAAAAGGGTAATGAAGGGAAATAGACTAAAGGGAGAGAGTCTTAAAGATACGATAGGGTAGGAAAATAATACAAGAAACTGACCAAAAGACTTTAAAGTAGAAACAATATATAAACTTTCAAAAAAATATTCACTTAGCTGAGACAGAGTGGCTTGACACGGCTGTACAGCAACACAGCAAACGAGATCTGAGGTAAGAGGGAGCACAGCATTCTGGGTAGGATCTTGGCTCAAAGGTTTTTGGCTGAGGCAAGCTTGATATATGGCCAGCTCGGTTCTGAGGATGGAAGCGATAACCCATCAGTAAGGAATGAACGAAGATTAACAACATCAGATTACTATATTCACAAAGTAGCAGAAAATATTTTAAGAACTAAGCCAGTACAGAAATGGAGAAAAGAGATTCTGCCAATAGGGATGACTGCAATTAGGAATAGAGACAATAGTCAGGAGAGGTCTGGAATTTCTTGTAGAAAACTGGCAAAGGATCCAAGGTATTTGGAGCAAATAGCTAGAAAGGGAAAGGTAATAGAATGGAAAGATGCCAAGAATTTATTTGGACTACAGGTTACAGATTGCCTTCCTTATCAAGGATAGATATCACAGTATAGACAAAGAGAAAGAAATAGGAGGTTCCTAAATGAAAGTCCAGCAGTGGTAGAGTTTTTAATAGAATGTAGAACAGAAGCTGCCACTAAAAAAGGAATAGAGCATATTAGTATATATAAGTGGAGCACATAAAATACTGAATGACAACTGTAAGAATCAATCATAGGAGCTTCGAAAGGATTGGGAAGGGAAATTGGATAAGCAATTCAGAAACAGGCAATGAGGGGATATATGTACATCTCCCAAATATGCAACAAATCCTGAAATATTTTGGATCTTTGCTTGGAAGTGTTTACATAGGTATTTTTATACCCCAAATAGACTCCAAAGAAGGTTTCCTCAGGTAGACAGCAAATGTTGGAGATGTGATGAGGAAGAAAGAGGTGACTGGGAACATATTTTCTGGGAGTGTAATGAGATGGCAGACTTTAAGGATTTCCTGCAGACTGCTCTTTCAGGGATACTGGGTAAGCAGACTGGTGTAAATAAGGAAATGATTTTCTTGAACTACGATACAGTATCAGAATTGTCTAGACACAGTAAGGCCTTGCTGAGTGTAATTATAGTGGCTGACAAGAAAGCATTACTAGAAAATGGAAATCAAAGTCTAAAGCAACTTTACTAGAAGTAGTGAATATAGTAACAGAGGTAAAACTGGAACTGGGATCTTTAGAAAAGGAAAGAGCAAACTAAATAGGAAAAAAAATAGGAATTGTGGGAACAATACATGCAGAGGAGAAATGAGGTTTAAAAGAAGAAGGATGTTAAATGAGCTATGTAATACTTAACTGACAATGACTGGATATTATAAATGATGCATAATGTTTGCAGTTACAGTTGTTTCAACAGGATCTGTGATGTATAATGTTTACAACTAAGGTTGTATTAATATGGTTTCTTTTTCATTTATACAAATGTAAGATTGCCTATGTCATATGTGATAATTTAATAAAGATGTTTTTTATTTAAAAAAAATAACAATGGCAATAAAGCGGTAGACTAACTTACAAGGGTAAGGGATAAGAAATACAAGAGAGTAATACTAGAAAGTTTTTTTCTAGAAAAAAAAATCACTTATCTGCTTAAAATGCAAACAGAACTCGAGAACTACAGATGACCACATCTTTTCGCGAAAAGCGGCAAACAAGACCTGGGTATGTTAGGGATTGATGCATTATGGGTAAGGGAGAGGCTCAAGAGCTTATTAGTTACCACGAGCTTTAGTAACGGCCAAGTCACATCTGAGGTTCAGATCCAAACCTAACAGTTGAGGATAGAATAAAAATTGACATCAGATTTTGTTGATAAACACATTTGACTGTCAATTTGTTCTAACGTGTTGTACTACATTCCAATACTCTGATGTTATGCTAGCCATTAACCACGTTGTATTGCACATCTCATTTACATACAGCTTAAGTTTTCCATTGCTTCTTCTTTAGACTATATATTGTTAATAAAAATCTGTTGTTCGTGGACTGTCCACATGCCACCTTATTTGTACATAACCTCAGTTACAGATCAGGTTATATCCCCTATCGACTTCTCAATATAACTGTGTGAGGCACATGTACAAACAATGGACCATCAAAGTAATGCTTTCAGTGTTTTCAGTATTAATTTAAGTCTTCTAAAATATTCCTAAGTTTTATTCGCATTTGTTCATGTTTTATTGTTGATCCTTCATCAGTTCCAAAATATTTATACACTCCTTCTTGCTCAAGTTCTTTTATATCACATTCCTGTCCCAAACTGATGTTTTCTTGGTGCTGCAGCTTCCTGCTTTAAAGGTGGCTTTTTCACATTTATCAAGACCAAATGACATTCTTATATCATCTGAAAAAGTTTTGACCACTTGCAGTTGTGCTTTCAGTTCCTCATCTGATGAACTATACAATTTTAAATCATTTACAAAAAGAGGATGAGAAGTATTTACACTTTGTTGTTTTCTGGGAGCCAAATTGTAGCCATGACCTAATCTGCTAAGTAGACAGCTTAATGGGTTAAGGGCAAGACAAAAGGGCAGCAGTGACAAAGAGTCACCCCGGAATATCCCCCTTTGAATTGTTATCCCTGGAAAATAATTTGTCCTTTACAGCAACCATGAAACAGTGGCAGACCACTCTGCAGTTAAGCCACGATAATGTTCAGTGTAAGGTGTATCTTATACATTGTCAGCTCTCTTTTACCCATGAATGTGGGATACTGTCAAATGCTTTTTTGTAGTCTATCCATGCCAATACTTAGATTCTACCCCTTTTTACAGTTCTCCATTATGACTCTATTTAACAACAAATGATCATTTGTTCCATATGACTTTCTTTTATTATCCTTTTGTTCTGTTGCCAATACTGTGATCGTGGTGCTGCGGTAGCGTTGTCGCCTCACAGTAAGACGTCCTGTTCGATTCTCAGCTAAAGCGTCTTCTGTGTGGAGACATGCGTGAATGGGCATACCTTCGTTGAAGGTTGTGTGTCAGAGCTGGCAACTCGGTACGTAAAAATCTATTGACAATCATTAGTGGACCGGAGTTCCGCTGTGGCGACCCCTAACCGGGAAAAGCCGAAAGATACAACAACAACATCCTTTTGTTCTATTGCCAAGATTGAGTTTTCTTCTAAATGACTATAAACTCTGTCGGCATCAGTTCCAGTTCATAGTTTATACGTGGTCGGAAGGGAAGTTATTGGTCTATAGTTTTTAAGATAACTTGCAGGTTCGCTCTTAAGTAGGAGTATTGCTTTTCCTGTTGTTGCCAGGCTGGTGTTTGTTCAGGGTGCGAATATAAATACTTCTTACTCATAGCTAAATCTTCATGCAGAGATGTTAATACTTCTAGCCAGAAGTTAGGTACTGCATCTGGGGCTGGAGTGTTCCAATTAGGAGCTTTTCTTAATTTTGTTTTAGTCTCTCTAGCCTTTACTTCATTTCATTTCATATCCTGTGCATTTGAACTTCTTTATTTTACTTCTTCTATCCATTTAACACCTTTGTTATGTTCCACAGGATATTCAGTTATTTTTCCAAAGTGTACTTACTTTTTCCTTTCGGTAATGTTTCAATTCCTTTTGCATTGTTTCCCAATTCTCTATAAAACTTTTTGGGACATTAATAAATTTCTTATTTTGTACTTTTCCTTTATACTTATCTGCATATCTTCTAAGTTTTTCTGCCTGTACTGATATTTTTAGTTTATTATTTGTGATAGTGCACAACAGATGCTGAAATGTTCTGATACTGCGCATTGCTTTTATCATGTTTATCTTTCTAAGCATTTTTGTTGATCTTTTACCTCTTCTATAGTGTTTAACAGTGACACTTCTTGTATAACTGCCTTGTAGTTTTCTCTATTCAATACTTCCAGGATGGCACTTGATTTCTCCCCTTCCTTTCCCTTACTACCCTGTGTTTTTTGTGATAAGACTTTATCTGTTATTAATTTAGCTGCACAGTAATATATCCTATTTACTTCCGTTATATCACATGAATCTGTACGGACAATCCTAATTGCTTTGTTCATTTCTTTTATCAAACATCTAACTTTTGGGGTTTTACTGACGTTTTGTGGTCTATTTCTTTCATTGACCTTAATATGGCTGTCCATCTCTATTAAATAAGCAACTCTTCACTTAGATAATTTTCTTCTAGCCTGAGGGCACATTCTTTATTTTCCATTTCCTATGGGCATTCTATAGAAAGTACTATAGCATTTTCCTGTGCCAAATTTTCTTCAGTTTCATCCTGTGTCATTCATTGCTCTTTCATATGGGAACTCACTGTCCTATTACTTCACAACATTGACTGCACCACAGCTGCCACAGTTTCCTGTTCCTTCTCTCAATGTGCAACTCCAACTGAACATTTGTACTGGTTTCCTATGGAAAGCTCCAAAATATCTTCATATGACAACTGATCAGATGTTTCCTACTCCACTAGTTTCCCCTTAATTTGGGGATCTATTGTTCTATCCTGCTCAGAGTTACATTTTCTACACCAAATCCTGTACTTCACATGTAATCTATAACCTGTTTCTGTTTTTTTTGATTTCCCCATTACTAATCTTCTTTTCTATTTTCCTCTGTTTTCTTATTTTTCGTATTGTAAAATTTTCCATGTCAGGATGTCTTCACCTGTATTTCTCTTCAAATATCTTTGAAACTGCTCTTTTTGTATTGATTAGTTTTGCTTTCTCATTTGCATAAATATTGCATCATATTAAATCTCCTTTTCTTTCCCATGCCCATATTTCTTCTGTTCCCCCTATTTCTCCTTACTTTGGGGGACTCGTTTTTCCATCATGCTGTGATACAACCTGTGTTAGACTTTTCTACACTAAATCCTTCACTTCACAAGTACTCCACAATGTCAACTTCAATTTTTTTTAACTTCAACTTTACTAACCTTCTGTTCTATGTTCTCTCTTTGTGATCTAATTTTTGTACTGTGAAATATTCCATATCTGGATGCCTTTGCCTGTATTTCTCTTCGAGTACCTTTGGGGCTGCCTTTTTTGTGTTGATTAATTTGGCTTTCTCCTTTGCGTAAATATTGCATCACATCCATATTTCTTTTTTATACCTTTCAAGTCTCTAGATTTTGTTCTTTATATTTTTGCACTTCCTCAGTCACTTCGTTTTTCCAAACAGCCCAATGCTCCTTGGTCTAGATAATGTTTTTCATAAATCTGTTGTATTAATGAACACAAATTTTTATTTGAAGCTTCTGAGTTTTTCTTGTGGAGGTTTTATTTTTCCTCTAATTTCTCTCTTAATCTTTTTGTATATCTTCTGTCTGGAAATTCTGAGCTTCTTGCATAACAGTAACAATACATCATTTATTTAGCCTCAATCCACTCTATCGTCTTTATGGCTCTTTGTTTGGCCTATCAGTTTTTGTGATTTTTGTGGACTACTACTTCCTTCTACAACAGGGAGGGGGGCATCCTCCTCCTGGGCCTGGCCTAGTCCCATTATAGGAATGTTTCTGTATCTTGAGGATTCTACACTGCCATTTTTTTCAGTCCTGTCGCCAGTGACCCTACCAGGATTGGGCACTTTTTTATCTTGGGTCTTATAGGTTCATAGGTTCATACTAGGCTATCTGCCCTAGGGCATTTATAAGCCTAGCCAGAGTTGTGTGGCTTTCACCACACCTTAGGTTGAAGAATACTATACCCATTAGTTTGCCGTGCCTCTGTCCAGCAGTGATACACAGATGATCCCCGGGGTAAACCTAAGATCTCCCATCCACTGGTCAAGATTCCTCTTGAACAGAGCCAGCGAGGTGCTCTGTATAACATGGACCGGGACTCTGTTCCACAGCATAGGGAGTCTCTGGGTGATGAATCTGTCCCTCCAGCACGTCCTATTTATATCCGTGTTGAGGTTTAAGTCTCTTGCTCTTGTGGCTCTGGTGGATTTGGATTTTTTGAGGTGGAGCATGTCCATTAATTCCGGGTTGGACATGGCCTTGTATGTCAGGCACAGGTCACCTCTGAGCAGACAGTATGCGACTGAACAGAGCTGGAGTTTCTTCAGTCGGGCAGCATATGGCATATTTTTGAGCCCCTTTATCCTTTTGGTGAGGAACTTTTGGGGTCTTTCCAATTGCTGCAGGTGTCAGGTAAGATACATTCCGAATGGGGCATTGTACTCAATCATTGGTCTGATAAGTGAAGAGTACAGGGGAACAATGACCTCCCTTGATCTGGATGTGAATCCCTTCATAATCAGGTGGGCAATGTAGAAGGTCCTCCTAACCACTTTGGCAATGTGAGTGTCAAAAGAAAGGTTACTGTCAACTTGGGTCCCCAGGTCCCTGATAACCTCTTCTGTGCTTAATGGATTGCCACCTATGTGGCAACTTGGGGTTACCTTGTTTTTACCAAAGGGTATGACTATACATTTTTTGGCATTTAGCTTAAGGCCATGGCTCTGGCACCAGTTATCCGTTTCTATGAGACCTCTCTGAAGGATATCTGTGTCTGATGGATTTTCAACTATGGCGCCCGGTTTGCAGTCATCTGCAAACTTTGTCAGCCACAATCCTCCTATGTTTGCCTGCACTTCTGAAAAGTAGATGCCGAACAAGAGGGGCCCAGGACTGAGCCCTGTGAGACACCGCTTGTGACCGGCTTGGAGTCTGACATGGCACCAGCAACTCTAACCCTGTGGGTTCTGTCCTTGAGCCAGTTTGCAACCCATCTTGTGACATATGGGTTTACATTTAAGCTGGTGAGCTTTTCTATGATACCCGAGTGGGGTATTGTGTCAAAAGCTTTTGCAAGGTCAAAGTAGGCTGTGTGAACTGCCTTACCCTCATCAATGGCCTTGGTGACTGTTTCAAAAAAGTCGACCAAGTTCAAGAGGCATGATCTGCCCTTGACAAAGCTGAATTGGGTAGGATCCAATGTCTGTAGGTCCCCTATGTCTTTATTTATGAGTTCCATTATGATCCTCTCCATAGCTTTGCAGACCAGGCTTGTTAAGCTTATGGGGCGGTAATTACCAGGGTCCAGAGAAGCACCGCCTTTGTGGAGTGGGACCACAGTTGCCGTACGCCACTCTTTGGGTACGTATCCTGTGGTAAGGCTAAGATTAAACAGCAGCCTTATGTGTGGGTTTAGTTCCTCATTGAGTTTGTGTAGCACACAGCCGGGGACACCATCCGGTCCCACTGATGCTGTGTTTTTAGCTTTAGAGAGAGCAGCTCTCACCTGGGCATTTGAGATGATTGGGAGGCTACACTCTGCTGGGATAGATATTTCTCCTTTTGGGGGTGAGGGAGGGGAGAAATTTTCACTGAACCTGTCTGCCAGTATGTTTGCAATGTCTGTGGGTTCAGTGATTTTTGTATCATTTTGGACTAATTCTGAGCATATCTGGGAGTTTCCACCCAGATTTCTAACATAGCTAAAGAAGGCCTTATGATTGTCTTTTGAGTCCTTGGCGATTTTTCTCTCAAAGTTGGCCTTGGATGATTTTATGAGTGATCGTAGTTTTTTACTAGAATTGATCAGAAATGTCTTCCCTTTTAGGGATTTTGCTCTATCTTGTAGTAGCTTTCTCCTCTTGTTGTAAAGTTTGTTTATGGCTGGGGTCCACCAGATCGGGCGCTTGCCTTTGGTGGAAAGGGTCTTGATTTTATTTGGGATTGCTTGATCCATGCAATCCTGGAGGTGCTCGTAGAAAGCATTTGTAAGGGATTCAGCAGCGTGGGTTGTGGTTTCCAATGGCTCAGGGGCCTTGAAGGATACCACACCAGTCTTAAGAAGTGTGAAGTTGGCTTTTGAGAAGTTCTTCACTGTGGTCTTTTTTGTTGGGGATGGGGGCGGGATGTGGATCTCCAGTGAGATTACTTTATGGTCTGATCTCACCAATGAGTGATATACTTCCGGTGTGGAGCATTTTGTCCCCATGTTTGTGATGATCAGGTCTAGTATATTTTCACCTCTTGTGGGAATGGTGACAAGTTGTTCCATAGCATTTGAGTTTATGAACTCCAGGAACCTTTGGGCTAGGGTATTGGGGCTTGAGTAATGTTCCCAGTCTATGTTTGGGTAGTTGAAGTCACCCAATATGATGGTGTTTGGAGAGACATTTATACTCTCCAGTGTCTTCAGGAAGGCTGTGTGGGGTTCCTGAGTTTGAGAGGGTGGCCTGTAACATGCTACAAACTGTAGAGCAGTTTTGCCTATGGTTAATTGCACCTGAATGGTCTCTGATGCTTCGTGAGTTGCCACCAGCCTGGAGGTGTGGGTATCCTTGATGAATATGGATACACCCCCTTCTTTTGTGGTACGGTCCGGGTTTTGGGGCCGGAACGCATGATATGAGGTAAAACCTGATAGTGCTGGGGTGCTCTCAGGAGCCTTGAACCAGGTTTTAGTCACAGCACAGACATCAATGTTCTCCATAGTGAGGAGGGCTTCGAGGGTGTGCATCTTGAGATTTAGACTTCTGGCATTGAGCAGCATTACCCTTAGTTTTTTTCCATTATTGTTTTCTAGGGCGGTGGGTTTAGAATTTGAGCCTTGTCTAAAAAAGGCACTATGGGGTGGCAAGAGCCTTTGCCAATATCCGGAAACCCAGGGGTGACAGGTGCAAGCCGTCCCTTGCGAAGCAGCGTGGCTTGTCAAGCATGTCATTCCAGGCAGAATGACATAGGATCCCCTTAGAATGACACCAGAAATTAAGCCAATTATTAAAACTGATCATTTTGTCTCTGTATTGTGGCATCATTCTTGGTGAAGGTAGGATACTGCTCAGGGTCAGGGTCATACCAGCCTGGGCTACATAATCTGAGAGCTCCTTTATGTCTCTTTTCATGTAGTCCAGGGAGGTACGTCTCAGGTCATTCACACCGGCATGGACAATGACTGAGTCATACTTGTACTTGCTGTGGAGTGACCTGAGTGCTTGTGTTATGTGGCGGATTCTAGCGCCCAACAGGCAGCTTACTGTGACCCTCTCCTTGTTCAGTCTGGTGAGTGGGACGTCAGTGTGTCTGACTATGGAGTCACCTATGACAAGTGTGTCTGGCATTGTGTTTGGCCTTAAGGGCTGTGACTGATTTGCACACTGACTTTGTGATCTATGTGTTGCTTGTGTTATGTCATGAGGTGGCAGTTGTTTGGGTGTCTGCTTTGGAGGCCTCTGCTGTTTAGGTAGATTTTTGATCAGTGCCTCCGAGTATGTCTTTGTGTGTTTATGTGTTTGATTTGTAGTTGTGATAGTTCTATGTGAGACTGGGTTTATGGTGTGTGTGGTTACCTTCTCCTCCTGTCTGGTTTTGCCAGTCCTGAGTTGAGAGAGCTCAGCCTCCAGTTTGGCTATATAGTTGCATCTCTCGCATGTATTTGTGTTTTGTGGGAGGAGGAGAGGGTTGTCTGTGTACATGAGGCAATTGTAACATTGCCTCAATATTCCCAGATTCACCAGCTGAGCAGGAGAGGACGCTAGCAACTGACCCTTTGACATGCTAGAAGAAATGAAAAAGTTTGCTGTGCAACTGAGTCAGAAAGGACATATAGGGAAGTGGGTACTCAAGGGGGTTTTAAGCTAGTGAAGTACTTTGTATAATATAGAAGTGCTTTACCTGACTAAAAATGCTTTAGGAACAAGTGCTGAGCTTTACAGATAGAGAATAGACTGTTTAGATTACAAGTAGAGCAGTTCTAAGGGAAAAAATGAAGAGCAGACTTTACGGAGTCAGAAATAGTTTATCCTTGTTTAACCGGCGCTGCCCGATGGTGCTCTAGTAGCAACTCCGCGCTAAATGCAGAAAAGGCAATAAGTCAGTAGTACAGGCTAGCACACTTTAGTGGGCAGCCAAACAATTAAATTAAACAGCAAACAAACACTTTTCGACTTGAATTAGACTAATTTCGACTAAAATGTACTTTTAAGTGCAGATAATAAAAAAAATGCAGTAAATAACTATGAAAACAGTTAAAGGTTGCTCTAGGTAAGCAGTAGAAGGTAAAACAAATATAAAAAACAGCAGGATACTTAATCAGGAAAGCAGTGGCTTTTTTTCCTTTTTTTCCATTTTTTTTTTTGTGTACCCAGCTATATTTTTTATTTTTGTTTACCTACTTCTGTCCATGATATATGCTATATAAAATACAGTCTATATATCAGTGTCATCTTGGTGAGATTTTGTGAAAAACAGGGTCCATCTCATGAAGGTACTCACCAAGACTTGAGGAAGAATTCAAAAACAGCAATACTGCTCTCCTTTGCTCGCTGACTTATCTCTCCATTTGGACCCTTCATCCAGTAGGAGATTTGGCTGTCCTACTGGATGATGGAGAAGATGATGTGCAGACCCCTGCCAGGTGACTCAAGCTCAGAGGACCAGAATGGTGACAGGACTGATGATGACCATGACAAAAGACCAGGACCTGCATGTGCCATCTTTTCTGCTGCTTGCTGTAAGAGAAGTCCACCACATAGAGATGATTTATGGGACCATATCTGGGAGGTAATGACGTCTTCCAGATGGAGATAAGGGATCTGATGAGGAATTATTTTCAAGACATGGTGCAGGCCATACAAGACTCTTTCTGGGAGATTTTACAGGAAATCATTTGTGATGTTAGACGCCATCAGGGTGGCCCCTCAGGGCTGTAAGTATTGTTGGAATGATCTAATTATGTAATGCTGCCAACCTGGTGTTTGCAATATCACAAGATTTACTGTTTAGGCACAACTGTGCGGACATAACATACTGCTGTCACACTTAGTTGATATATGTCTAACCATATACTGTAGATATCATGTCACAGGTGGTATTATGTTGCACCTGAAGTATAACACATTAACAAAGTACACACATGGTAAGCAATTAAATGTACATGATGCGTTGTACTTGATGCATATATTGTTGCATGTAGGCAGAGGTGACACTCCTTACTTGTGTGTGTATGCAGGTACTCCTATGCATGTAGTGCAGCATAATATTACACCCAATATACTTTGTCCCTGTATGTGACAGGTCTGAATGTTGCAGTTAACATTATGCAAGTGAGACAACTGTTCCACTTGTATTCTTCCACTATATACATGGGTGGGATGATAGCAACTCACGAACTGTAGTACACAGTTTGCACATAACACAGTGAGTTAGATCCATTTTATTTATTTACACTTTATTGATGTGTATGAATTGTACCCATTTATCTCATTGCTGCTGTCTTATGTCTGTTCAACACTATGACTAGTCCTTGCCCCTGTAGCTTGTGTAACAGAGTCACAGGGGACATGGTTTAAATGAAAAAGTAACTCTAAAACCATTTTTAGCAGCACGCCCCTATGCTCACTAGGTTCCGAGTAGTTCTATATGTATATATGATTTTATTTTTGTTTTTTATACATATTTCTTATATATGTATATATATATATATATATATATATATATATATATATATATATATATATATATGTGTGTGTGTGTATATATATATATATATATATATATATATATATATATATATGTGTGTGTGTGTATATATATATATATATATATATATATATATATATATATATATATATATATATATATATATATATATGTATCTGCATATTTTATAATTTATAGGTTTATTAAAATAGTTAAATATTTTTTTTTTATATAAATGGTTTTATATATGCATAGGATATATGTATTTGGTAGGATTATATGCCTGTTGTTTTTAGAATGTGAATGGTTGCATGATGAGTTGATTGTTTGATTGATTCATTGAGTAGAAGATGGATTATGGTATATAAATGTGACTAAAGTTGTTAGTAGTCTTGAAAGTCTGATGAAGCGTTGTAAAATGTGAAAGCACTTACTTTGTTTTTGTTACTGCAGTCAATAAATCATGTTTTAAGTCTACTTTGTGCTGTGGCGAGCCTGATTCTGTTTGTCTACAGCATAATATTATGCCCAATATACTTTGTCCCTGTATGTGACAGGTCTGAATGTTCATAGGTTCATACTAGGCTATCTGCCCTAGGGCATTTATAAGCCTAGCCAGAGTGTGTTTGGCTTTCGCCACCCATTTTAAAATAATTTTGCTATGCCCTTTTTCGAGGCTAGTATACTGTGCCTCTGTCTAACAGTGACACAGAAGTGATACCCAGGGTAAACCTACGATCTCCAATCCACTTATCAAGATTCCTCTTGAAGAGAGTCAATGAGGGACTCTGCCTAACCTGGACTGGGATTTTATTCCAGAGTGAAGGGAGCCTCTGGGTTATGAATCTGTCCCTCCAGCATGTCCTATTTATTTCAGTGCCGAGGTTCAAGTCTTTCGAGCGTGTAGCCCGATGGGATTTGGAATTTCTGAGGTGCAGCATGTTCATTAATTCCGGGTTTGACATGGCTTTATACGTCAGGCGCAGATCACCTCTGAGCAGGCGGTATGCCACTGAGCAGAGCTGGAGTTTCTTTAACCGGGCAGCATATGGCATCTGTTTGAGCCCTTTGATCCTCTTAGTGAGGTACTTTTGGGGTCTTTCCAGTTGATGCAGGTGCCTGGTAAGGTACATCCTAAAAGAGGCATTGTACTCAATTATGGACCTGATGAGCGATGAGTAAAGAGGCACGATGACCTCCCCTGATCTAGATGTGAATCCCGTCATGATTAGGTGGGCTATATAAAATGCATTTCTAACCACTTTGGCCACGTGGTTGTCAAATGAGAGATTGCTATCAACTAGGACCCCCAGGTCCCTAATTACTTCTTCTGTACTTAATGGATTACCACCTATGTGGTAATTTGTGGGCACTTTGTTTTTGCCAAAGGGGATGACTATACACTTTTTGGTGTTTAGCTTGAGGCCATGGCTCTGGCACCAGTTGTCTGTTTCTATAAGGCCCTTTTGGAGGATGCTTGTGTCGGCTGGAGTGTTGATTATGGCGCCCAGTTTGCAGTCATCTGCAAACTTGGTCAGCCACAGTCCTTCCGTGTTGGCCTGTACCTCTGAGAAATATATACCGAACAAGAGAGGTCCCAGGACTGAGCCTTGTGGGACGCCACTTGTAACTGGTTTGGAGTCTGACATGGCTCCAGCAATTCTAACCATGTGGGTTCTGTCCTTGAGCCAGTTTGCAACCCATCTAGTGACATAGGGGTTTATATTTAAGCTGGTGAGCTTATCTATAATGCCCGAGTGGGGTATTGTATCGAAGGCTTTTGCGAGGTCCAGGTAGGCTGTGTAGACCACCTTCGCCTCGTCAATGGTCTTAGTGACTGTTTCAAAGAAATCAACCAGGTTTAAAAGGCAGGATCTGCTCTTAACAAAACCAAACTGGGTAGGATCCAGTGTCTGTAGGTCCCCAATATCTTTATTTATGAGGTCCATGCAGACCAAGCTAGTCAGGCTTATGGGGCGATAGTTTCCAGGATCCGTTGAGGCACCACCTTTGTGGAGAGGGACCACTGTTGCTGTACGCCACTCTATGGGTACATATCCTGTAGTAAGGCTGAGATTGAACAGTAGTTTTATGTTTGGGTTTAGCTCTTCTTGGAGTTCATGTAGGACGCAGCCCGGGACACCGTCTGGTCCCACTGATGCTGTTTTTTTTTTGCTTTGGAGAGGGCAGCTCTTACCTGAGCATCTGAGATGTCAGGGGGGTAGCACTCTGCTGGGATAGATATTTGCCCTTTTGGTGGGGGGGGGGAGAAGTTTGCGCTGAACCTGTCAGCTAGGATGTTGGCAAGGTCTGTGGGTTCGGTGTATTTTTTTGTCATTTTGGACTAATTCTGAGCCTATCTGGGAATTCCCACCCAGGTTCCTAACATAACTAAAGAAAGCCTTGTGATTGCAGTTAACATTATGCAAGTGAGACAACTGTTCCACTTGTATTCTTCCACTATATACATGGGTGGGATGACAGCAACTCACGAACTGTAGTACACAGTTTGCACATAACACAGTGAGTTAGGTCCATTTTATTTATTTACACTTTATCGATGTGTATGCATTGTACCCATTTATCTCATTGCTGCTGTCTTATGTCTGTTCAACAATATGACTAGTCCTTGACCCTGTAGCTTGTGTAACATTATGTCATGCTGTCACACTGGCACAACAACTCTATATGTGGCATGCAGTAGCACATTTTGCCATGTTATACATTAGCGTGAATGCTTTTTATGGGCAGGTATCCTTCACATACTGCGTAGACATTGTTCCATTACTGTATACACAATGCAGCTGATGCTTTATTTACCATCATTCTTGAATGCCTTGCTTGTATTCTCAGTTGTATTACAACACACACAAACCTATCAGCACAGCTACTCATAGTTAGGCATTTAGCATACATATGCAATAATTTACATACATGTACAGGTCTCTGAACGTATTACAATCAAGACAAATGCACTTGTATACTGGAACTGTGTACATTCAGTACTTCCACATTCATGTACAGGACTCTCCTCTGCTCAGTCATACACAGACAGTACTGTATATCAATAAAGGTGCTTGTTGCTCCTGTTTTATTATGTTGTTGTGATATATATATATATATGTGTGTGTGTGTGATTGGATGATGACTCATGTTGCAAATTACTGTGCTTGTGTAATTTATACACAGACATGTTTAGAACAATCAGTGATGTAGTTTACCCATGTAACATACATTAGTCATTTGCTTCAATGTAGCTTTGGTGGAGTTCCACACCACTCAATGTGATGAACATATGCATGTGCAATGTGTCCCCTTAGATAAGGCTGTCTGGCTTTATTGTGTGCCTTTATTGCGTGCCTAGTTTCCTTTGCTTGCATTTCCTCACTTTTATGGACCTCTGCTGTCCACCTCTGTTTCCCTTTTAGTTTTGCTATATATGTTGCATATACACATGACATACATTTAACATCCTCTACATTATCATCGCTGTCATGTAATTTCACTGTTAAAAATAATACCTTGTGCAACAATTTTGCCATTATACACATACAAGGCATATGCATGAAAGGAGTTGGCAAATGCTTGCATTACATAATTTTTCCTATTATAATTATGCTTTATTAAATAGGACTTTGTTTATTTTATTCCTAGGCATAAGTATTTCTTATCTAGCATTATTCATACCTTAATTACTGGTTATTATTCCATGTCATTGTTGTGCATGTGTACTGACTTTGCCTTCAGATAATATTATGTATATACACTATTTTCCTATTCTACCTACTATCTAAATCCCTACTAATTTCTCACTCACATATTTTAAACACTGCTCTATCTCTTGGGACACTATCTCCTACTCCTACTTTTCTACATCAACTACCAACACAAACCTTTAGTTATGTACTTACCATAACTTTAGATGTTTGGGATCCATCTCGCCTACATTCTGTACTGATGGGCTCGGAGCCGATCCCTCGGCTCCGACTCGGCACGCTATGCTATAGAGCGAGGCCTCTTATTGGCTGAGCTATTTCTTATCCCAGGATGCACCACCACTAATCCCCCAGATCTTGTTTGTCCGCATTCATGCACACATGCACAACTTGTTTATATAACATTGTTAGATGTTTCAAGATGAAACAACAGGATTCGGACCTTCTGAGATCCTCTGATCTCCAAGGAAGGGGGAAGGAGGGTGGGTTATTAGGAATGTAGGTGAGATGGATCCCAAACATCTAAAGTTATGGTAAGTACATAACTAAAGGATGTTATGTGATCCTATCTCGCCTACATTCTGTACTGATGGGACAGCGTCCCTAGCACCTAAATCCTGGGTGGCTCATTGGAAAACACTCCTGAGCACTGTGGAACCAAATGAAGCTCGTCCTCTAGATGCCACATCCAATTTGTAGTGGGAAATGAAAGTGTGGGGAAGACCATGTAGCTGCAGCACAAATGTCACTAATGGCAAGCTTAGAATGAAATGCTATCGAAGTAGCCATAGCCCTTGTAGAATGAGCTTTGACAGAGGTGGTAAGCTCTTTGTTAGAATAGGAATAAGCTTGAGTAATACAGTCCCTGATCCATTTGGCAATAGTGACCTTTGTGACAGCTTTGCCCAATTTATTGTCTGCAAAGGATACAAACAACTGATCTGTTTTCCTTGTTTGTTTGGTCCTGTCTAAATAAAACGCAACTGCCTGTGGACATCTAGTGTGTGGAATATGAATTCCGCTTTGTTAGAATATTTTGGAAAAAAGACTGGAAGTTCTAACGATTGTTGTAAGCAGAAACTGGAACAAACTTTAGGGACAAAGGAAGGATTTGGCCTGAGAGATACTCTGTCTTTGTGAAAAACCAAGTACGGGGGTTTTACTGACAAAGCTTGAAGCTCTGAAACTCTTCTGGCAGAAGTAATCGCCACCAGAAAAGCAGTCTTCCATGATAGAAACTTTAGATCACATGTAGCCACCGGTTCAAAGGGGGAGGAAGTTAAGGCGCGTAACACCACATCGAGATCCCATGGAGGTGCAGGATGAGAAATCGAAGGTCTTAACAGAGCAGCACCTTTCAAGAAGGTCTTACACAATCTGTTGTTCATTAAAGGTGGGTTTATGAATTCGTGAAAATTGGAAATCGCTGCCAATTGGACCTTGATGGTAGAGACTGAAGAGCCTTGATTGAAGAGAGAAGTTAAAAATTTTAGTACTTCAGCCACGGGAATAGAGATGGGGTCCAGGCCCCGGAGTTGAGCCCAAATAGCAAATCTTTTCCATTTGCTAGAATACAGTTTCATTGTAGCAGACTTATGGGCCGAAGATAATATGTGTACAACCTCTGGATCCAATGTATGGCTCCTGACTATAGTCGGAAGAGGAGGAGCCAAGCCGTCAATTTTAAGGTGTGCAGGGACTGGTGGAATAGTCCCGACTGATGAACCAAAAGGTCTGGGATCTGATCCAGGAACCATGGACCTTCCAGAGCATATTTCCGAAGATAGGGAAACCATACTTGACGAGGCCAGTAAGGAGCAACTAAGATCATTTTGCTCCCCAAGAGATGCCTTTTGGATCACCCTGGGAAGGAGAGGAACTGGAGGAAGGCATAAAGCAAGCCGGTGGGCCAAGGACGGGCTAGTGCATCCATGGGGCTCTTCCCGGGCGGGTTAGAGAGAAGAATTCTTTGCACTTCGCATTTAGTGGAGTCACGAAGAGGTCGCAACACGGAACTCCCCATTTGCTGAAAATCTGACTTGCAACTGTCATGTTCAGAGACCATTCGTGAGGAGAGAGGATGGTTCTGCTCAGTCTGTCGGCTATCACATTGGACTTGCCCGGGATATGAGTAGCCACTAGAAAGCGTTTGGTCGAGACTGCCCATTCCCAAACTCTCATGGCCTCTCTGCAAAGTGGATAGGATCTGGTCCCTCCCTGTTTGTTCAGGTACCAGACAACTGACATGTCTGAGTGAACGGCAATTACGCCCTGAGGGAGATAATCGTGAAGGGCTTGAAGGGACAGAAGTACTGCCCTCATTTCTAGGATGTTGATATGAAGTAGGGTCTCTTCCGGGTGCCATTTGCCTTGGACTGACCTGCCCAGGGAATGCCCCCCCCCACCCCATCTGGGAGGCGTCCGTGGTCAAAGTGGCCGCAGGAGGAGGTGGAACAAAGGGTCATCCCTGATCCAAATTGGAGGGCACTAGCCACCAGCGAAGGTCCCGTTTGCATGTTTCCGTGATCCATATGAGGTGACTGAGAGGGAGTTCCTGAAAGGACCACTGAGCTGAAAGAAGCCACTGGAGAATTCTCATGTGCAACCTTGCCAAGGGGACTAGAAGAACCGTGGCAGACATGGACCCCAATAGCTGCAGGACCATTCTGGCTGGGGCTTTGGACCTGGGAAGTAAGGCTCGAACTTGAGTCTGTATGGTTTGTATTCTGTCTTTAGGTAGATAGACCCGCATTTGGTTTGAGTCTATCTCTACCCCTATGAATCTTATTTGTTGAGATGGCAGCAACACAGACTTTGGCCAATTGAAGGTGATTCCAAGGGAACTGCCCAGTGATATAGTGGCTTGTAGGCTCCGCAGTAGTAGATGCTTGGAGGTGGCAGTTAGGAGCCAGTCGTCTAGATACGGAAACACCTGGAATCCTAGACTTCTCAGGTGAGCAGTCACGACTGCCAAGCACTTGGTGAACACCCTGGGGGCTGTGGTGAGACCAAAGGGCAGCGCGCGGAACTGAAAATGACTGCCTCCTAGGCTGAAGTGCAAATGTCTCCTGGACGCTTGATGTACCATGATATGGTAATAAGCGTTCTTGAGATCTATGGAGCAGATCCAAACACCTCTCTCCAGCAATGGGAGAATGGTTTGTAGGGTGACCATTCAGAACTTAGACTTTCTGACTGAACGGTTTAGAATGCTGAGGTCCAAAATGGGCCTCAAGTCCCCGGTCTTTTTTGGCACCAAAAAGAATCTTGAGTAAGTCCCTAATCCGATCTGGTCTGCGGGGACGACCGGTTGGATGACTCCTTTTTGCAGCAGTTTTGAAACTTCTGAGGCTGCAGTATCCCGTTGACTGGGTGGCGGGTCCGGGATTTTTTTGGACTGAGGTGGGGAATGAGAGAAAAGGATGGTGTAACCTCCGGCGATAATTCGAAGCACCCATCGGTCCTAAGTGATACCTTCCCAGGCTTTTAGGTGCTTCGAGAAACGACCCCCGACTGGCTCCGGAGCTGCACAGTCGGGGCAATCCCTCAGGGACTGTGAAAGGCTGAAGAGCCACGAAAGGACTCGCGGTCTCCAGTGTTGCGAGGGCCTCTGCCGCCTCTGGGACGGCGTCTTCGGAAGAATTTCCCCTCCCTGCCTCTGGAAGGGGATCCTCCTGCTGAGAGGGGTAAGGCTTCTGAGATCTACGGAACCACATTTTCCCTCCTCTTTTAGCCTTGGGATAAGGCTGAAAGGGAGTGGAAAATCGTGCCCCACGGGCAGTCAGAGTCTTACCCTCCTGTTCGCAGCGGGTCAGTGTGTCCTTTACCTTGGGTCCAAACAGGGAGGACCCATCAAAGGCGTCGGCAAAGGAAGACTTAAAGGCCTCCGCGAAATGACACAGGCGGAGCCAGGCTTGTCTCCGTAGAGCAATGCCTGTACTGCGCTCTACTCCCCTCGGCGCATAAGAAATGAGCCTCATGGACGAGTTTGAAATGGACGACAATGTAGCCAGCTGAGAGCCAACCATCTGGGCCAGCTCCTCAGGCAGGTTACCCAAGAGGGTATCGAATAGTTCTTTAATCAGATCCCTCTGAAATCTAGTAAAGTGCGTAAGGTAGTTCAAGGACCTTAATGTAAAGGCCACTGAACTTAAGGTGCGCTTTCCGTACCGATCCATGCTCCTAGACTCCTTATTAGGAGGATGGACGGACGTCGAAGCCTCTCTTACATCTTGCTGGGTAGCAGATGCCACCACCAAAGCATCTACAGCCACACCTTTAGTTAGAAACTCTTTTTCAGGGGGTGCCGAGAGGAACTTATTCGGACGAGCAGGCACCGGTTCCACAGAGTCTGGGTGTTCCCACCCTTGACAGATCAAATCCAAGAGCTCGTCGAAGGGCGGAGACACCCAGGAGGCGGAGGGCTGAGCCCCGAAGGCCTTCAGGAACACAGACTCATCAGCAGAAGGAGGTTTGGACTGCCAGCCGCCTCGTTGTTTAAGGGCTTCCAGGATGTCTGCAAAGGAGACATCATCCGAGGATGACTTAGGGGACCCCTCTGCATCATCGAGATCAGTGTCTGATGTAAGAGACTCATCAGGGGAGTCAACGTGCTTCCTCTTGCACGATCTTTTCCTAGAGGGTTCTTCGAAGAGGCTTCAGAAGGACCTCCAGGAGGGAGAAACCCCAGTGGGGTAACCTCAGGCCCGGGCTCCACTGTCTAAGGACAGGGGACTGCCAAAGACCCAGTCTCGGTATGCAGGGAAGGAGCTGGGGAGACCGTGGAGGTAGCCAAAGAAGATTTGGCTAACGCACTCCTCATAGCCCTGAAGGCGGGACCACCAGAATCCTGGGAGGGTCCCACCTCCGTGGCCACGACAGTGGACGGCACTCCCGCCGCCGACGCACCAAGAGGGAGACTTGGGACCGAAAACATCAGTCCCGAAGCATCCCCCCCAGGGCCGACGGAAGAAGTCCGTGTACTGAACTCCGACCCAAGAGCCGGAGTTGGAGTAAGGGTCGGGCCCGACCCTAAAACCTCCACCGGTTCCACCAGCACCGAGGCTGTTGGAGGAGGAACCATAGTAGGGAAGTGGACCATCGGCTCCGAAGCCGAATGGGCTGGAGCCGAAACTAGCTTTTGGAACACCGGAGACTGGAAGAGTCTTAGGAGCACCCTGTCGATGTCCGAATCAGACATCTTGGATGATCTGGAGGATACCGATCGGGTCCGAACCGATTTCTCCATCGGCTCCAAAGGACTAGGGGACCGGCTCCGAATGGATTCTACCACTATCGGCTCCGAGGGAGATCTCAAGGCAATTTCCCTCGGTGCCGATAAGGACTTCAGCTCCGAAGGGGAAGGGTCTGAGCCGGTAACCCTCATCGGCTCCAATATCAGTGGAGCCGATGAAGGAGACCCGCCTCTCGATGCCCCAGTCCTCGGCTCCGAAACCAGAGGGGTCGAGGCTGGAGGCATCGAGGCAGACCGTTCTGCCCTCGGCTCCAAAGTCCGTGGAGCCGATGGAGAAGTCTGCCTAGGTTTTTTGGCAGTCGGTTCCGACAGACTTGTCGGAGCCGACGCTTTCTTCTTTTTTGAAAAAGCCATCGAAGGATGGCTTGATTAATCCCTTAAGGATTAATTTGTTTTTCCTCTCCTGGAGGACTCTTGATGAGAAGGCGTGACACACGCTACATGATTCTTGTAGGTGCTTGGCGCCTAAACAGTAAACGCACGAGGAGTGGTCGTCCGTTATGGACATCTTGAAACCGCACCTCGTGCATTTTTTAAACCCGGAGGGTTTATGTTCTTTGGACATGACTTAGAGAACAACACAGTTATCTAAACACACAAAAAAAATTAGGTTAGAAGTTCACAATATAAAGTTTTTTTTTTTTTTTTTTTTTTTTTTTTACAAACAAGTGCACAAGAAAAAACACAGAAAGAGAGGGTCAAGACCCTCTAACTAAAACGGGTACTTGACCCACTAATAAACGCTACAAATAACGCTAGAATAGCAAAAGGGGAAGGCGCCTCTAACTAAAACGGAAACCTTCCCTTAACTAAATATAACAACTTTCTCAACAGAATCAGCAAAAACACACACGTATCACAAAAATAGCTGTTAAAACAGCTTTTGGGTTGAAAACTAGGAAATCCCTGACAGGAAAAGTCTAAATAAATTAGTACTTAGCCCAGCCAAGTTGAGACCACGTCTTAGCTTGTAAGCGGCAAACGAGATCTGGGGGATTAGTGGTGGTGCATCCTGGGATAAGAAATAGCTCAGCCAATAAGAGGTCTCGCTCTATAGCATAGCGTGCCGAGTCATCAGTACAGAATGTAGGCGAGATAGGATCACATAACATCTACTCCCTACCAAATTGTATTTATTACTATGGCCCCAATAAATAAAACTCTGTTCACAAACTTACTACTCTTAACTACCACAATAGCCAGTCTTACCATACCTTATTCACTCACCTCCTATGAAGATCATACTCTACCTGCACATAACCATTACATCATACAAACTTTACCATCCTAATAACTAAACCTTAGACAGCAGAAGACTGTAAACATAATTTAGCAGTTTATATGCTGCCTTACTTCACTTTAGATAATAGTACAAGATAACTTTTAAAGGGAAAAAAGATATTCAGAACTATCTTCTACTAAGCAGTTGTTCTACTTTACTTAGTAACTAACAATCCTTGTTGTCGAGAATGCGATAAAGCATTGAAAATAATACTTCAGGGTTAACTTTGTGCTCTCACTTAATCTACATTTTGCATTTCTTCATCCAATACAGGCATGCTGTTATCTATCAATATGAATAACTGTATGTTTACAACATTATTTAAAGGACAGCAGTAGGTTCTCCCCATCTCTACTCCTTATACTTCCATGTTTCATATACACCTATTAATTAGAAGTTATGTACTCACCATAACGTTCCATCTGAGTAGGTGACTTCATTCGGATGCAACCTGTGGGTATCGGATCCGACCTCGGATCCGAGCCGGCAATTCAAAAGCTTAGGCTCCGAGCTCCTAGCTCCTCCCTCTTACCCATAACCCCTTGCCAAGCCCTGACTGACCTCAGATTGAGTTTGCCTCAAAATACTGACTACAGTACACTAAAACAGCATAAATACTCGCTCTATAAAGGTCAGGGGATGGAGGATGGTTACATCGAATGAAGTCACCTACTCAGATGGAACGTTATGGTGAGTACATAACTTCTAAATCTGAAGTAGGCAGACTTCATTCGTCTGCAACCTGTGGGACAGAGTCCCTAGCTACCTGAATCTTGGGCCGTCATGGAAGGATGTTTGAGCACCGCTGAGCCAAAGGATGCTCTTCCTCTAGAAACAACATCCACCTTATAATGAGAAATAAAAGTATGAGGCGAGGCCCAAGTAGCTGCCGCGCAGATATCATCCAATGATACACGGGACTTAAAGGCGGCTGGCGTGGAAACTGCCCTAGTAGAATGAGCCGTAACCCTCTGAGGAGCAGGTCTACCTGAAGTGTCATATGCCTGCAGAATACAATTAGCAATCCACTTAGATAGTGTGACTTTAGATACTGCTTTACCCAGAGCAAATTTAGCAAAGGAGACGAACAGCTGATCTGATTTCCTGTGACCAGCTGTTCTGTGAATATATAAACGTAATTGTCTATGAACATCCAAGGAATGCAATTTGTATTCTCCTTTGTTTGAGTACTTGGGAAAAAACACAGGTAAATTAATTGATTGGTTAATATTGGATTCAGAAGAGACCTTCGGAAGAAAAGATGGATTGGTCCTGAGGCACACCCTATCAGGGAAGAAAGAAAGGTAAGGCAGCTTGACGCATAGAGCCTGAAGCTCAGACACTCTTCTGGCTGACGTGATAGCTACCAAGAAGGCAGTCTTCCAGGAAAGGTACTTTAGATCTGTAGAAGCTGCAGGCTCGAAGGGAGGAGCAGTAAGGGCTTGCAGAACTAAAGACAAGTCCCAAGGTGGTACAACCTCCTTGACTGGAGGCCTCAACAAAAAAATCCCTTTGAGAAAAGTTTTGCATAATTTCGCCGTCATAAGGGGAGCTGTCTCATGACCAATGTGATAATGCGAGATAGCTGCCAATTGTACCTTAATCTTGGAAGAACTTGCCCCTTGATGAAAGAGGTCTGTTAAAAAATCCAGCACCGCTGACATAGGTGCCGAGAAAGGATCCAAAGTTCTCTGTACCGCCCAAATAGGGAATCTCTTCCATTTACTCCGATAAACCTGCCTGGTGGAAGGTTTATGAGCTGCCACTAAAATGGCCTTGACCGATGATGAGATACCGGGAGTCCTAATCAAGGATGGAACTGGAGCAGCCAAGCTGTCAACTTCAGGGTGCGCAGATTGGGAATCGACATTCCCAGAGGGTGGGAGATGAGATCCAGAATTGGATCCAAAATCCAGGGTGGATTGATTTTGTGAGACCATACGAAGGGGAACCAAGGTTGACGAGGCCAGAACGGGGCAATGAGAATCATTCTGCTCCCCAAACTGTTGGCTTTCTGTAGAAGCCTCTGCATCAGAGGAAGTGGAGGGTAGACATAAAGGAGACCGGGAGGCCAAGCATGCACCAGAGCATCTCTCGGGAACTCCCCTGGTGGGGGAAGCAGAGCGAAGAAATTGTCGCATTTGGCGTTTGAGGGAGAGGCAAAAAGATCGCAACAGGGTTGCCCCCAGACGGCAAAAATCTTCTTCGCTACTTGAGGATTGAGAGACCACTCGTGTGGAGAAAGAATGGTGCGACTGAGCTTGTCCGCAAGGATGTTGGATTTTCCCGGAATGTGCGTTGCTACCAGAAAGCGTTTGTGGAAATTGCCCATTCCCAGACTCTCATGGCCTCTCGACAAAGGGGGTAAGACCTGGTTCCTCCCTGTTTGTTGATATACCAGACTACCGACATGTTGTCTGTCTGAATCGCAATAGTCCCTGAAGGAAGAACGTGGTGAAGTGCTTGCAACGCTAGGAGCACCGCCCTCATTTCCAGGACATTTATATGCAATGACGTCTCTGTGGGATTCCACGTGCCTTGGACAATCTTTCCGCAAATGCCCCCACCCGAGGCAAGAAGCGTCCGTGGTCACTGTGGCTCGGGGAAATGCAGCACAAAAAGGTCTCCCTGCCAGGGGCTCCGGAGAAAGAAGCCACCAAAGAAGGGAGTCCCTGCACGCCTTGCTGACCGCAATCGGGCGTTGAGAGGAACAAAGAGGGACCACTGAACCTGAAGGGTCCATTGAAGAACCCGCATGCGTAAGCGAGCATGAATGAGAAGCGGAATAGCTGCCGCCATAGAACCTAGGGCTCTCAGGACCGAAGCCGCAGTTGGAGATGGTTGCAGGACCGCTGTCACATGACACTTCAGGTTGGCAATTCTGTCTGGAGTGAGGAAGGCTCGCATTGATCTGGTGTTTAGTCTTCCTCCTATGAAATCTATAACCTGTGTTGGATGCAGCAAAGATTTCTCCCAGTTGATCGTGATGCCCAGCCCTGGGGCCAGTTGAAGAAAATAGTCTCTGGCTGAGCACAGAAGATGCCTTGATGATGCCGTCAGGAGCCAGTCGTCCAGGTACGGAAAGACCTGTAATCCCTGGAGCCTCAGGTGGGCGCTACCACGCTAGCACCTTGGTGAACACCCTGGGGGCTGAGGTGAGACCAAAGGGGAGGACCCTGAACTGATAATGACTGGCTCCCAGCCGGAAGCGAAGAAACCTCCTGGATCGTCTGTCCATGCGAATGTAGTAGTACACGTCCTTGAGGTCGATGGAGCACATCCAGTCGTTCTCCCTCAAGAGGGGAAGTATAGATTGCAGGGTGACCATCCGGAACTTTTTCTTGGTTACTGACAGGTCCAGCTGGGAAAGGTCTAAGATTGGTGTTAGGTGCCCCGTTTTCTTTGGCACCAAGAAGAACCTGTAGTAAAACACTAATACGGTTTGATCTCGGGGGCAGCTGGACAGCTCTTTTTTCTAGCAGCTGTTCGATTTCGACAGATGCCGCCTCCCTTTGGTCGGGTGGAACATCTGGGAGGCTGCGAGATTTGGGAACCTTGAATAGAGGAATTGAATAACCTCTGGATATGACACGAAGCACCCAACTGTCTGTTGTTATGGACTCCCAAGAAGTCAGGTGCCTCGAAAACCACCCCCCGACTGCCTCCAGAGACGGACAGCCGGGCAACCCTTCAGGGCTGCTGCGTGGGTCTATCAGAGAAAGGTTCCCTGGACCCAAAATTGCCAGGAGCCCCTCTGCCTCTAGCACGACCTCCCGTCCTCCTCTGCCACGGAAGGACTGGTTATCCGAGCAGGTTGGGACTGCTGCGATTTCCGGAACCACATCTTCTTCTGTCCCTTTTGGTTCTTAGAGAAGGACCTCTGGGGAGCTGAGAAGCGGACTCCGGCAGACAGCGTCTTCCGTCCTTTTCGCTCTGGACTAATGTTTCGAACAGTCTTGCCAAACAAGGCAGAACCATCGAAGGGGCATTCGAAGGTCGCCTTGAAGGGCTCTGCAAAATCACAGTGGCGGAGCCAGGCCTGTCGCCTCATGACTAGGCCTGCTCCGCTGGCTCTAGCGGCTCCCTCAGTAGCAAGAAAGCAGCCGCATAGACGTATTGGAAACTGATCTGAGAGTGGCCATTCGGGTGGAATATACCTGTTTATCCTCACTCGACATGGACTCGGGGAGATGCAGCGTATTCTTTAATCAGATCCCGCTGCATCCTAATGACATGTGCCATGTAGTTCAGCTCTCTCAAAGAAGGTTGCTGAACTGAAAACTCGCTTCCCAATGCGATCCATCGCGGGACTCCTTGCCCGGAGGATGCATGGAGGGACTCTCCTGGGCCAATTCCTCTTCGTGGCTGCAGCCATCATCATGGCATCAACTGGGGGCCCTTGCTCCAGTGAGTGCGGTCCGCCGAGGAGAAAGGATGCGGTCCGGCGCAGGGACAGGCTCAACGGTGTCCGGATCCTTCCACGCCTGATGGAAATAAGATCCACCAGAGGGTCAGCAGGAGGGACACCCAAGAGGTAGAAGGGCCCGCCTCGAATGCCTCCAAGAACACAGACTCGTCCCAGCAAGCCTTGTGGGCAGTCCACCCCCCCCGGTCCTTAACATCTCCATAATGCCTCCAAATGAGACGTCCTCAGGGGTGACCTAGGGAGCCTTCCCTTCATCCAAGTCTGTGTCTTCAGTAACGGACTCGGGGAGTCCATGTGCCTCCTTTGCACTTACGCCCGAGGTACTTCATCGGGGCTGTCCGAGGAGTACTCTTCAGCCGTTGGATGTTCCAAGGGAACCACTTGGGACATCGAGGCGGGCTGTCCCTGGGACCGGCTGGTGGGGCCTGGCCCAACTGCAAGGGAGTGCGGGATGGAGCGTGGCAGGGACCGGGGTCCGGACATCCTCAACAGTGCCCTTTCCACTACGTCAAAAGCCGAGGGAGCCAGCTTCTCTAAACCCGAGCCGACCCCCACTGGATCCGATGCGGATCGGAGTCGGAGCGAAACCGTCGGATCCGAGAGACCGGTGCGCTCCGACCTGGACGGAGCCGAAGACACACCAGCTCCCTCGGATCCGAGGCTCGGCCCTCGGCTCCGAGGGGTCGGGTCCGGTACCAAGCACTCAAGGGATGGGACGGATCCGAGGTGCGCCGACCCATCGGATCCGACCCACCCGGATCCAAGTCTGCCCGGCGCCGACAGCTCGAACCAGTGGTATGGGTCGGAGAAGGAGCCAAGGGGGCGAAAAAAGGGGTTGAAGCCCCTCCCGGATGGGGGGGGGCTAGGAGCACTCCCATTTGCATTTGGGCCTGGATGAATTTCCTCATCATCCGGTCCATATCAGCTTCACTCATGGAAAAAGTTGACCTGGTGGAGGCCACCAACGCGGACCTAGAGAGCCGCCTCGGAGACCTCCTAGAAGGGCTAGCCTCCTCCTCCTCGGGTCCAGGAGAGAACCGAGGGAGTGGAGCCGAGGAGGAGGAAAGCTAGAAGGCACAGGGGAGGCCGCAGGCGGAGGAGCCGAACTGGAAGTTCGGCTCTCCTCTTGTGGTGCCTCTCCTGTGTCTCTCCTTCTTCTCTCTCCCTAGAGGACTCTGTCCCCTCCGGCAACTTTGAGGGAGGGGGAGAACCCACAGCAACAGGTTGCTGAGTGGAAGGGGCAGAGGCCGAAGCGGTATCTGGAGGTAAAAGACCCGCCAGCACCAGCTTCGACCTCCGCTCCCTCAAAGCCCGGGGGTTGAACCCTGCACAAATGGTACAACCAGATGACAGGTGTTCAACCCCAAGCATTCTTGACGAGTGTGGCCATCCGCTGGGGACAGCTTATGGCCACACTCGGTACATTTAGAGAAAACAGCCTTATGGGCTTCAGACATCACACACCCTAAGGCCTAACACAACACACACAAACAAACTACAAAACCGAGAAATATTAAATAAAAGAGAGAGGAAAGCCTATACACACTCAACACTAACAATATCAATAACAAAAATAGAGATTTTCAAAACTTTTTTAGTCAAAAAATCTTATCTTATCTTCAACAAACGCCAGGAGCTCTAGAATCCGTAGCTACTTGAAAAGCGGCAAACGAAATCTGAGGTCAGTCAGGGCTTGGCAAGGGGTTATGGGTAAGAGGGAGGAGCTAGGAGCTCGGAGCCTAAGCTTTTGAATTGCCGGCTCGGATCCGAGGTCGGATCCGATACCCACAGGTTGCAGACGAATGAAGTCTGCCTACTTCAGATTCAATGATTATAGGTTACCTCCCAGCATCACTTTTGCCATATTTCTTGTAGGGGTCACTCATGCTCGTTATCTGTACTGCTTTTTCATTTGTACATTACCCATATATTAAATAATACTGGCAGTACCCACCTTAAACCCTACATATATTTGTCCTACTTTTCTTTTTTCTTATCTGCAAATTTTATTCTTTCCAATTATATGTCAAATACATCTCGTTTTTTACTTAACGAGCTACATGTCAGCATCAGTTATATGCTATCCCCGCTAAGTTAAAATGTCTCTATTCTGTCGTACTTTATCTCCTTTATATCTTTTTTTTTTTTACAACTGGCTACTATCGTATGTAGTTTTTCTGAGCTCATGGAAGTTTTGCCTTGGGTTCTAGTATAGCCTGGTTTTGGAAGCAGATTGTTTTGTATATATGTACATATTTTTGTATGGTTAATTCAGCTACTTTTTGTTTTTTTTTACAGCTTGCAAGACAAGAATAATATTGCTAACCAAATACAAAAAGCTCCTGCATTATTGTTTGTATGTTCCTTCCACCAGTATAGAAGAGTGGGTAGGCACCGGGGATTTATGGAAGGAATTTTATGCTACCCTAATTACCTTTTTTTTTTTTTTTTTTTTTTTTACTTACTATCTGTATACTCAGCTCCCTTCTCCAGTATGGTCTCTCTCAAATTGCAGTCACTCACCCCCTTTATTCTACATTACCTATACGTACGATCAATATACTCCTAGGAAGCCATGACACTATGTATTGACTCATGGAACGTCAGAGGGCTGCAGAATAAAGCAAAAAAAGCGCTCCTCCTCCACCTAGTATTTAAATCAAAGGCTAATATATGCTATCTTCAGGAAACGCACACACATAATAAAGATTGGGTCAAGGACGGGAAAAAGAAATGGTTGAAAACCATTGTCTCAGCAGGAAATAGTTCAAACTCTAGGGGGGTGGCGATTATTATCAAAAAATCTTTCCAAGGTAGTATCTTAAAAGAGCGGGCTGATGAGAATGGCAGATGGTGCCTGTTTACATCTCAATTTCCCAATCTTAATAAACCAATTCTATTCTTCAACATATATGGCCCATGCTCCCAACAACATACCTTTATTACAGAAATCCACAATATTCTGGCAACTTTCAAAGATCACTATATTGTAGCGGGAGGGGACTGGAATGCCGTTATAGACCATAATTCAGATCGCACTAGTAAATCTCCCTCTTACAACCTTCAATCCTCCTTTGCCATAGAAGACTTAATGTACGATCTCAAACTTATTGACCCCATCTCTATGAAAGACCATGTAACTAAAGATGAACTTTACATATACTACTCAAAATGCTTCAAGTCTTGGTCAAGGTTAGACTTCTTCCTAATCTCTGAATCCCTCTCCCACTTCAAAATTAATCTCTCTCTAGAACCGAGATCCCTATCGGATCACTCTAAGATATCTCTAAATATTAACCCTATCCTAAAAGTAACTTCTCCATGTATTTATAACAACTGGACACTTAACAATAACCTACTCCGCAATAAGGATATTATTCAAGAAATCACTGAATCATTAATCAATCTTACCTCCAACCTCGACATCACCTGCATACCACTGGATGTACAATGGGCTGCATGTAAAGCCTATATCAGAGGTACCATAATTAACAAAGCCTCTTACCTCAAAAAAATCTACAAAAGCAAAGAACTCGATCTTACAAATAAGCTTCTTGACTTAGAGAAACAACAAAAACACAGCCCGGACCTCATCAGAGACAAAATGATAAATGAAACACAGAACCATTTACTTCAATTGCATCATCAGAACTTAACCATATTTGAGCAAAAAATGATCGCGATTTACTCCGAATGGGCACAGGTCCCATCTAAATTACTTGCAAAATTAATTCGGAACACCCAAGAGCCCCCTAGAATATCTCGCCTACACTTTCAAAACAAGATATACAATTCGGACCAGGAAATTATACAACTGTTCTCCATCCTTTATTCAGATATTTATTCTAAGGAAAACACAGATCCTGTTTTTCATCAACACATGATGGATTTCCTGAATTCCATCAAATTCACCTCCCTTAATAAAGACCAATGTGACATGCTCTCAGCTCCTTTAAACCTACAAGAAATCCAGTCCACTATCTCAAATCTCAAGTTAGGCAAATCCCCTGGTCCTGATGGCTTCACAGCTGAATTCTTCAAAATATTCATCTCAACAATCTCCCCTATCCTGCTAAAAGTTTACAACCATGTAATAAAATACGGCATATCAGACTTGCACTGGAATACCTCGAAAACTATTTTAATCCTAAAAAACAAAAAAGACAAAACGGATCCAAACAACTATCACCCCATTTCATTGATTAATATTGATATCAAGATTCTTGCTTCGCTTTTAGCCAACAGACTTAGAAAAATTCTACCATCTATAATTTCTACAGATCAGGCAGGTTTCATGTCACACAGGCACACATGGGATAACACTCTGACTCTAGACTCATTAATACATCTGTCGAAAAAAGAAAAGAACCCACTATATGCCTTAACTTTAGATGCAGCAAAAGCCTTTGACAGGGTAAATTGGGACTTTCTTTTTCATTCCTTATCATATTTTAACATTCCCTCCACTTTCGTAGATATGATTAAAGTTTTATACAGTAAATCCTCTACCTGCTTACGGATAAACAGGATTCTATCCAAACCTTTAAAAATAACTAATGGCACTAAGCAGGGGTGTCCGCTATCTCCTTTCCTCTTCAATATTTTTATTGAACCTTTATTTCTTTATATAAAACTAAATACATTCCATACAATTCCTAAAGTAATGAATACCAAAATACTCCTTTCAGCCTTCGCTGATGATCTGATCATTTATTTTCAACTTCCGAGTACTGACCTTAACAAGATTGAAAACTCCATTAATGCCTTCTCAGAAGCTTCAGATTACCAGGTAAACTTTAAGAAATCTCACATCTTTCCCATTAACCCTCTAGGTCATAAACCAAATTATTTCCCTGCCTCCCCCTTCAAGACAACATTTGACATCAAGTATTTAGAGATCCATTTTGAACACAATCATTTAGCTACATTTCAAAACAACCTTCTCAGATCTTGGTCCAAAATCTCTCTTGATATTCATAGATGGGAAAGACTGAAGTTATCTCTTTTATCTAGATCAGCAATAATTAAAATGAACGTACTCCCCAGACTCCTCTTTCAGTTTAACTCTGCGGATCAGTTGGTACCCAAATCCTTTTTGACCAAGATTAGCAAAGAATTAGCTAAATTCATTTGGTATCCTAAATCTGTGAGAATTGCTTATACCAAATTAACCCTTCCCAAATCCAAAGGTGGTTTGGGCCTCCCAAACCTCCATCTATATTATTCAATTATCTCTGCAAGTAGGTTATTATATATCTCCAAACTTAAGTTAATAGACTATAATACCTATCCTACCTGGTCCAAATTATGGTTTCAGCAGATCCTTAGCGTTAACTTAAATCCAGCTGCTCTCCCCTTTCTCTCACGTGACACTTTACACAGTCTCAACTTGTCAGCTAACATAAAACAAAAGGTTGATATCTTCCAGAACATTCTAAAACTCATAAATCTTGACAAATCACTCCCTTTACTTCAACCCTTACACCTAAATCCCAATATCAAAATCAACAATCTTCCAGTCAACCTCTCCAACTTCCCGCTGATCAAAAATCTCACGGTCTGGGATATACTCAAACACAACAACGAAACACTGTCTAACCTATGCAAAATCCTTAAAGTCAATAAGAAATACCTAAGTATTACTCGGCAACTACGAGACATTATCACATCCAAATTCATACACTTATTAGACAACGGACAAGATCTCTCCATACTAGAGTCTGTGATTCATACTCTGACTCTACCGAAGAAAATGCTCTCTAACTCATACAGACTCATATCCTCCATGATCAATGATAGAAACTTTTAATTATGTACTCACCATAACTTCAGATGGTTGGGATCCATCTCGCCTACATTCTGTACTGATGGGTTCGGAGCCGATCCCTCGGCACGCTTATGCTATAGAGCGAGGCCTCTTATTGGCTGAGCTATCTTTATCCCAGGATGCACCACCACTAATCCCCCAGATCTTGTTTGTCCGCATTCATGCACACATGCACAACTTGATTATATAACCTTGTTAGATGTTTCAAGATGAAACAACAGGATTCGGACCTTCTGATATCCTCTGATCTCCAAGGAAGGGGGAAGGAGGGTGGGTTATTAGGAATGTAGGCGAGATGGATCCCAAACATCTGAAGTTATGGTGAGTACATAACTAAAAGATGTTATGTGATCCTATCTCGCCTACATTCTGTACTGATGGGACAGCGTCCCTAGCACCTAAATCCTGGGTGGCTCATTGGAAAACAATCCTGAGCACTGTGGAACCAAATGAAGCTCGTCCTCTAGATGCCACATCTAATTTGTAGTGGGAAATGAAGGTGTGCGGGAAGACCATGTAGCCGCAGCACAAATGTCACTAATAGCAAGCTTAGAATGAAATGCTATCGAAGTAGCCATAGCCCTTGTAGAATGAGCCTTGACAGAGGTGGTGAGCTCTTTGTTAGAATAAAAATAAGCTTGAGTAATACAGTCTCTGATCCATTTGGCAATAGTGACCTTTGTGACAGCTTTGCCCAATTTGTTATCTGCAAAGGATACAAACAACTGATCTGTTATCCTTGTTTGTTTGGTCCTGTCTAAATAAAAACGTAACTGCCTGTGGACATCTAGTATGTGGAATATGAACTCCGCTTTGTTAGAGTATTTTGGGAAAAAAACTGGAAGCTCTAACGATTGTTGTAAGCAGAAAGTAGAACAAACTTTAGGGACAAAGGAAGGATTTGGTCTGAGGGATACTCTGTCTTTGTGAAAAACCAAGTACGGGGGTTTTACTGACAAAGCTTGAAGCTCTGAAACTCTTCTGGCAGAAGTAATCGCCACCAGAAAAGCTGTCTTCCATGATAGAAACTTTAAATCACATGTAGCTGCCGGTTCAAAGGGGAAAGAAGTCAAGGCGCGTAACACTATATCGAGATCCCATGGAGGTGCAGGATGAGAAATCGGAGGTCTTAATAGAGCAGCACCTTTCAAGAAGGTCTTACACAATCTGTTGCTCATTAAAGGTGGGTCTATGGATTCGTGAAAATTAGAAATTGCTGCCAATTGTACCTTGATGGTAGAAACTGAAGAGCCTTGATTGAAAAGCGAAGTGAGAAATTTTAGTACTTCTGCCATGGGAATAGAAATGGGGTCCAGGCCCCGGAGTTGAGCCCAAATAGCAAATCTTTTCCATTTGCTAGAATACAGTTTCTTTGTAGCAGACTTATGGGCCGAAGATAATATGTGCACAACATCTGGATCCAATGTATGACTCCTGACTATCGTCGGAAGAGGAGGAGCCAAGCCGTCAATTTTAAGGTGTGTAGGGACTGGTGGAATAGTCCCGACTGATGAACCAGTAGGTCTGGGATCCGATCCAGGAACCATGGACCTTCCAGGGCATGTTTCCGAAGATAGGGGAACCACACTTGACGAGGCCAATAAGGAGCAATTAAGATCATTTTGCTCCCCAAGAGAGATGCCTTTTGAATCACTCTGGGAAGGAGAGGAACTGGAGGAAAGGCATAAAGCAAGCCGGTGGGCCAAGGATGGACTAAAGCGTCCATGGGGCTCTTCCCCGGAGCCGGGGTTAGGGAGAAGAATTCTTTGCACTTCACATTCAGAGGAGTCGCGAAGAGGTCGCAACACGGAACTCCCCATTCGCTGAAAATCTGATTTGCAACCGTCATATCCAGAGACCATTCGTGAGGAGAGAGGATGGTCCTGCTCAATCTGTCGGCTATCACATTGGATTTGCCCGGTATGTGAGTAGCCACTAGGAAGCGTTTGGTCGAGACTGCCCATTTCCAAACTCTCATGGCTTCTCTGCAAAGAGGATAGGATCTGGTCCCTCCCTGTTTGTTCAGGTACCAAACAACTGACATGTTGTCTGAGTGAACAGCAATTACGCCCTGAGGGAGATAATCGTGAAGGGCTTGAAGGGACAGAAGTACTGCCCTCATTTCCAAGATATTGATATGAAGCAAAGTCTCTTCCGGATGCCATTTGCCTTGGACTGACCTGCCCAGGGAATGCCCCCCCCACCCCGTCTGGGAGGCGTCCGTGGTCAAATTGGCCGCCGGAGGAGGTAGAACAAAGGGTCGTCCCTGATCCAAGTTGGAGGGCACTAGCCACCAGCGAAGGTCCCGTCTGCAAGACTCCGTGATCCATACCAGGTGACTGAGGGGGAGTTCCTGAAAGGACCACTGAGCTGAAAGAAGCCACTGGAGAATTCTCATGTGCAACCTTGCCAAGGGGACTAGAAGAACCGTGGCGGACATGGATCCCAATAGCTGCAAGACCATTCTGGCTGGGGCTTTGGATCTGGGAAGTAAGGCTCGAACTTGAGCCTGTATGGTTTGTATCCTGTCTGTAGGTAGATAGACCCGCATTTGGTCTGAGTCTATCTCTACCCCTATGAATCTTATTCGTTGAGATGGCAGCAACACAGACTTTGGCCAATTGAAGGTGATTCCAAGGGAATTGCCCAGTGATATAGTGGCTTGTAGGCTCATGAAGTAGATGCTTGGAGGTGGCAGTTAGGAGCCAGTCGTCTAGATACGGAAACACCTGGAATCCTAGACTTCTCAGGTGAGCAGTCACGACTGCCAAGCCCTTGGTGAACACCCTGGGGGCTGTGGTGAGACCAAAGGGCAGCGCACGGAATTGAAAATGACTGCCTCCTAGGCTGAAGCGCAGATGTCTCCTGGACGCTTGATGTACCATGATATGATAATAAGCGTCCTTGAGATCTATGGAGCAAATCCAAACACCTTTCTCCAACAATGGGAGAATGGTTTGTAGGGTGACCATTCGGAACTTGGACTTTCTGACTGAATGATTTAGGATGCTGAGGTCCAAAATGGGCCTCAAGTCACCGGTCTTTTTTGGCACCAAAAAGAATCTTGAGTAAGTCCCTAATCTGATCTGGTCTGCGGGGACCGGTTGGATGACTCCTTTTTGCAGCAGCTTTGAAACTTCTAAGGCTGCGGTATCCCGTTGACTGGGTGGCGGGTCCGGGATTTTTTTGGACTGGGGGGGTGAGAGAATGGGATGGAGTAACCTCCGGCGATAATCCGAAGCACCCATCGGTCCTGAGTGATACCTTCCCAGGCCTTTAGGTGCTTGAGCGACCCCCGACTGGCTCCGGAGCAGCACAGTCGGGCAATCCCTCAGGGACTATGAAAGGCTGAAGAGCCACGAACGGACTCACGGTCTCCAGTGTTGCGAGGGCCTCTGCCGCCTCTGGGACGGCGTCTTCCAGAAGAATTTCCCCCTCCTCTGCCTCTGGAAGGGGAATCCTCCTGCTGCGAGGGGTAAGGCTTCTGAGATCTACGGAACCACATTTTCCCTCCTCTTTTAGCCTTGGGATAAGGCCGAAAGGGAGTGGAAAATCATGCCCCTACGGCAGTCAGCGTCTTACCCTCCTGTTCACAGCGGGTTAGTGTGTCCTTTACCTTGGGTCCAAACAGGGAGGACCCATCAAAGGGGGCGTCGGCAAATGAAGACTTAAAGGCCTCCGCGAAATGACACAGGCGGAGCCAGGCTTGTCTCCGTGAGCAACGCCTGTACCCGCTCTACTCGCCCCTTCGGCCGCATAAGAAATGAGCCTCATGGACGAGTTTGAAATGGACGACATTGTAGCCAGCTGAGAGCCAACCGTCTGGGCCAGCTCCTCAGGCAGGTTACCCAAGAGGGTATCGGATAGCTACTTAATCAGATCCCTCTGAAATCTGGTAAAGTGCGTAAGGTAGTTCAAGGACCTCAGTGTAAAGGCCGCTGAACTGAGGGTGCGCTTTCCGTACCGATCCATGCTCCTAGACTCCTTATTAGAAAGATGGATGGACGTCGAAGCCTCTGCTACATCTTGCTGGGTAGCAGATGCCACCACCAAAACATCTACAGCCACACCTTTAGTTAGGAACTCTTTATCAGGGGGCGCCGAGAGGAACTTGTTCGGACGAGCAGGCACCGGTTCCACAGAGTCTGGGTGTTCCCACGCCCTTCGACAGATCAAATCCAAAAGCTCGTCGAAGGGCGGAGACACCCAGGAGGAGGAGGGCTGAGCCCCGAAGGCCTTCAGGAACACTGACTCATCAGCAGAGGAAGGTTTGGACTGCCAGCCGCCTCGTTGTTTTAGGGCTTCCAAGATGTCTGCGAAGGAGACATCATCCGAGGACGACTTAGGGGACCCCTCTGCATCATCGAGATCAGTGTCAGATGTCAGAGACTCATCAGGGGAGTCAACGTGCTTCCTCTTGCACGATCTTTTCCTGGGGGGTTCTTCCGAAGAGGTTTCAGAAGGACCTCCAGGAGGGGGAGAAACCCCAGCGGGGGTACCCTGAGGCCCAGGGACTCCACTGTCTAAGGACAGGGGGACTGCCAACGACCCAGTTTCCGTATGCAGGGAAGGAGCTGGGGAAACCGTGGAGGTAGCCAAGGAAGATTTGGCTAATGCACTCCTCATAGCCCTGAAGGCGGGACCACCAGAATCCTGGGAAGGTCCCACCTCCGTGGCCACGACAGTGGACGGCACTCCCGCCGCCGACGCACCAAGAGGGAGACTTGGGACCGAAAGCATCAATCCCGAAGCCTCCCCAGGGCCGAAGGAAGAAGTCCGTGTACTGAACTCCGACCCAAGAGCCGGAGTTGGAGCAAGGGTCGGGCCCGACCCTAACACCTCCACAGGTTCCACCAGCACCGGCTCCAACGGTGCCGAAGCTGTTGGAGGAGGAACCACAGTAGGGGAGTGGACCATCGGCTCCGAAGCCAAATGGGCTGGAGCCGAAACTAGCTTTTGGAACACCGGAGACTGGAAGAGTCAAAGGAGCACCCTGTCGATGTCCGAATCAGACATCTTGGATGATCTAGAGGATACCGATCGGGCCCAAACCGATTTCTCCATCAGCTCCGAAGGGCTCTGGGACCGGCTCCGAATGGACTCAACAACTATCGGCTCCGAGGAAGGTCTCAAGGAAAATTCCCTCGGTGCCGATAAGGACTTCGGCTCCGAAGGGGAAGAGTCTGAGCCGGTAATCCTTATCGGCTCCAATATCAGTGGAGCCGATGAGGGTGACCCGCCTCTCGATGCTCCAGACCTCGGCTCCGAAACCAGAGGGGTCGAGGCTGGAGGCATCGAGGCAGACCGTTCCGACCTCGGCTCCGAAGTCCGTGGAGCCGATGGAGAAGTCTGCTTAGATTTTTTTGAGATCGGTTTCGACTGACTGGTCGGAGCCGACACTTTCTTCTTTTTTGAAGGAGACGGAGAGGAAGATAAAGCCTCCTCGAAGGAAGGCTTGATTAGTCCCTTGAGGATTCATTTGTTCTTCCTCTCCTGGAGGACTCTAGAAGAGAACGCGTGGCACACACTACACGACTCTTGTAGGTGCTTAGCACCTAAGCAATAGACGCACGAGGAGTGGTCGTTCGTTATGGACATTTTAAAACCACACCTCGTGCATTTCTTAAACCCGGAGGGTTTGTATTCTTTAGACATAACTGCTTTACCACAGAACCTATCTAAGTGAAAAACACTAACTTAATTAAAGATAAAGTTAAAACCAACAACTTTAACAAATTTATATATATATATATATATATATATATATATATATATATATATATATTTTTTTTTTTTAACTAAAAAGAGAGTCAAGACCCTCTAACTTAAACGGGTACTTGACCCAAGAAAGAAACACAAACAGCAAAGCAACAGGGGAAGGCCCCTCTAACTCAAACGAATTTTCCAACAGAAATTCACCAATCACACTAATATAACAACAATAGCTGTTAAAACAGCTTTTGGGTTCAAAGTAAGGAAATTTGTGACAGGAAAAAGCCTAAATAAATAGTACTTAGCCCAGCCAAGTTGAGACCACGTCTAAGCTTGTTAGCGGCAAACGAGATCTGGGGGATTAGTGGTGGTGCATCCTGGGATAAAGATAGCTCAGCCAATAAGAGGCCTCGCTCTATAGCATAAGCGTGCCGAGTCGGAGCCGAGGGATCGGCTCCGAACCCATCAGTACAGAATGTAGGCGAGATAGCATCACATAACATCTATCTTTTTTCAAACTACTGGGACAAATATAACCCCCTTCTTTCGAACACTCAGAAAATCTCGGCCATAAAAAATACTATAGACTTTTCCCCCTTTAAAAAACTCTTCTACACACAATTAATAATCAACAATAATGCTTATTACACCCCGGCTAGACTAGCTAAATTCGACTCAAAGAAGTCTCCATCCTGTCCCTGTTGCTCATCTCCATATGCAGACCTAATGCATGTTTTATGGTCCTGCAATTACACACAGACAAACTTTGGACATCGCTAAAAATCCGCCTTCAAAAAATGGGCTACCATAAGTTGACCCTTTCTTGGGAATTAGCCATCCTTCATATCCCTACATGTGTTCTTCCTAAATTTGACACACATGTTCTGGACTTCCTATGTTCACTCATGAAATTATATATCTCTAAAAATTGGCTGGACCGCACTAAACTCTGTTGGAACAACTTCAAGTCAATGGCTCTTTCATACATTGCTGCACAAAAATTCATTATAAAAAGTCCAAAGAGGAATGCTCTCTGTACAAAAGTCTGGGAAAAGATCAATGCCCTCATTCTCATCAATACTAAAATCAGACCTTCCATTCGCAAATGCGGAGACCTATTTATTGCTCTCTAATTAGTGCTTTATTATTTTTCTCTTTGGGTAGCATACTGGGTTAGCAGACTATGTGTTTTTTTTTTTTTTTTGTACATAGTTACATTTGAGCTTGCCAGTCTCTACTGCATACTATGTTAACTTCATACGCACAGCTTGTATTGTTTTATTTTTGTTATAACTTGGTTGGATACTCATCATTTGTTTGATACCTCCTTTTGTAAAAAGAGAAAATAAAATAAAAAGTTTTTTGAAAAAAAAAAACAAACTTTACCATCCTCTTTCACATACTCCCTTAACCACAGCAACATAACAAGTACCTCCAACTATATACTACCAAAATATCACAGAGCAACCCACATTATGTACTTCAATACCAAAAAAACTTTGAATAATCTCTATAAACTCCCAAAAGCTATACACTACCCCCAGCAGCACCCCCAACTAGACGGTGATATTCATCCTAATCCTGGCCCCAACACTGACCACACCAATATCCTTGACAAATTAACAGTGCCTATGGTTTCTACAATAACAAAACCATCTAGTTCCCTCTTGATAGCTCACCTTAACATTAGAAGTATCAACAATAAAATTTCCCACCTACATGCTCTCCTTGAAATCCACAAATCTGACATTCTATGTATTACAGAAACTTGGCTAAAACCATCCACTCTAGACCAGGAAATTACCCCTCCTGGCTATAACATCCTTAGAAGTGACCGTAAAATCAAAAAAGGTGGAGGTATAGCCATTCTATATAAATCTAACCTCCAAATTTCACCCTTTAACATACCTCAATTATTAGATACCAAATCTGAACACTTATCTATCAAACTCCTAATTAATAACTCCAAATCTATCTATCTAATTTGCATGTATCTCCCCCAGGTAATAATACCAACACTCTAGAAAACCTACTTAGTAACCTCTCCACCCAACTACCCCGAGAGACAATTGTACTAGGTGACTTTAACATCAACTGGTCCACTTGCAGTTCTTCCAACCCTAACAACCACATAAACCTCTTCGGATTCTCACAGTTAATAACAACTCCTACTAGAATCCATAAACCTAGCAGTAAAGAAACTACTCTAGACTGGATCCTTATTGATAGCCACCATGAAACTTACACTCCAGGAACCCTTCCTGACGATATCAGTGACCATATGCTTACCTATATCATTAGACAAAAAAATCCACATTCCAAATACTCACAATATCAAAACCTCCCGCTTAAAAAAATTATTCAATCCAGACAACTTCCTAAATGAATTACAAGCATGTGACTGGTCACCACTAACCCATCTTGAACTTGATGAGGCTGTCACCTACTTTAATACTAACTTTCTTAAAATCCTTGACTACCATGCACCATATCGCTCCACTAGAATAAGAACCAAATCTGCACCATGGCTCACAAAACAAACCAGGCAAAAGATACTCCTCAAAAATAAAATCTGGGCTAAATGGAGAGCTACCAAATGTCCAACAGATCACCTCCTCTTTAAACAGCTAAGAAATGCCACCAAAAAGGATATTCTTAGAGACAAAAAAGACTACTACCTTCACCTACAACAAACCAGTCATCAAACACCTCAAAAATTATGGTCAGGAATAAACAAACTTCTTCAGCCAGGTCACCCTACTACTCCAGACCCAGCTGGTTTCAACGATAAAAACTCCAACCTAATCCCTGATGCCTTTAATTGCTGCTTCACAGAAGCCATTCAAACCCTAGCCAATTCCTTACCACCCTTCACTGCTTCACCACTAAAGAACTCCATAACCTCATCTCCTACCTTTCAAATCCAACCTGTACCTACATCTCTCATCTGTAAGCTACTTCTGACCATCTCCCATCTGAATACCTCCAAATTGCTGCAAAAGCCATAGACTTCCCCCTCGCTATCCTTATTAACAGAACTATCTCAGAAGGCAAAATCCCTACTTTATGGAAAGTATCCCACATCATCCCTCTACATAAAGGTGGACCTTCTAAAGAGCTTTCGAACTTTCACCTTATTGCTTTACTCTCCCCATTAGCTAAGATAATGGAAAAATGTATTCACAAACAACTACTTAACCACTTACTACAAAATAATCTACTAGCAAACTGCCAACATGGCTTTAGACCATTCCATAGCACATCGACTGCACTCTTATCCTTTACTGACTCTATAAACAAAAACCGGAACAACAACTCTCTTTCCTCTGCACTATTTATTTACCTGTCAAAAGCCTTTGATATGGTTAACCATAACTTACTTCTAGAGAAACTAAAAGCCCATTCTCTTGATCCTCACGCTACACAATGGTTCAGGTCTTATCTGGAAAACAGACAGCAAGCAGTTGGTACAAGTAGGTTTCTCAGTTAATGGTGGGGTAGTTGAAATTGCCCATTATTAGGGTGTTGGGTTGTGCCCTAATATTTTCCAGAGAATCAAGAAATGAAGAGTGGGAATCCTGGGGCATGGTGGAGGATCTGTAGCAAGCTACAATTTGGATTGTGGTCTTGCCAAGAGTTAGTTTCACTTGGATAATCTTGGATGCATTATGCTGAGCAACTAGCCTGGAGGTGTGCATATCCTTAATGAATATGGACACGCCTCCGCCTTTAGTGTTTCGGTCCAGGTTAGGTGGCCAAATGGTGTGGTATGAGTTATAGCCTGGTAATGCAGGGGTGCTCACTGGAGCCTCGAACCAGGTCTCTGTCACTGCACAGATGTCAATGTTATCCATTTTAATGAGTGCCTCGAGTGAATGCATTTTGAGGTTTAGACTTCTAGCATTACCCTCAGATTTTGTCTTGCTTGTACCTGTTACGGTTGTGAATTTGTCATTTGAACCTAGCCTAAAATTTGAAGAGAAGTATGCCATGACACTCTCAGAGTTTACCTTGCAAAACATTGTGACAATTACAACATAACGCAAGTACTTTGACCTGCATTGCTTAACACTTTTGATGGATGCCTCACTACATTGGCCAGCGGACTGAGAGAAAATCAAAATTTCTATGTTTCCTGTCTTGTATGTATGCCTTGCACATTTATGTTGGTGTATGAAATTCAATTATAACCCAGGTATCTATGCATGTAAAGAGTCATATGAATAGTCACCCATTAACATACTGATATAATGAAGATGTAGTGAGATGACAATCCAGTGGAAAATAGAAAAGCCATATGCAAAATATCTCAGCAAGGCAGCATAGTCTTTGGGTGACCCAACATCAAATGTTTGGAATACAACACACTAGAAATACTGTACAATCATAAACACAATGACAGTCTGTGACATATGAAAACACAGTTTATGTCCTGCAAACATTACTGTAAGTCTATTAATGCAGCACTGCCCTACATACATTCATCAGCAGTCACTATGTATGACCTTGCAAAACACACGCAGTATGATGATGATTGCTGATTATGTAAAAGACAGTTGAAAATGTTGGAGACCTGCCTCTGTGCACAAGTATCCCTAAACACAGAATATAAGTGTGTTTTAACAAAACCAAAGGTGTTGTAGGCAGAAGTGACACCCATGTTGAACTGAAGGGCATACCACACATAGTCATCCAACAGTGTTAATATACTGACACAGCAAACACCCATGCAGTATGCGAACAGACAGGCAATGCATAACATATCAGTCACAGAGAACCACATCAACATATAAAAGAGTACCAATACCTGCATTACAAACAGCAAGTAAAGCACCATTAACTTATAGGTAAAACATCACAGTCAAACACACTGTAACAGTTACATATAAATGACTCATCTAGGTTGTGACATGCAATTCAAAAAAAAAAGTTATGTACTCACCATAGCATTCCATCTCTGTCTATTTTCATTCTTCCTCAACCTACTGTGATCAGATCTGAATCTCGGATCCGACTGCGACATTTTTTACAGCTCGTGGCCTCTAGAACTCTTGAGTTCCTCCCTTATCATTAATACACTCTCCCCTAACATGCGTCAGATCTTGTTTGCTGGCTTATACTTTTAGATGAAAAAAATGTTGTATATTGATAAGTGGAACCAATATCTGAAGCTTAACAAAAGGGACACTGATCCTTTATAATCTTCTCGCTCTTCCAGAAGTTAATAGCTAAACAGGTACGGGGCTGGCGGGAGAGGAGCTGAGGAAGAATGAAAATGGACAACACAGATGGAACATTATGGTGAGTACACAAAAAGAAGTTATGTACTTACCATAACGTTCCGTCTGAGTAGTTATACTTCATTTTTCTGCAACCTGTGGGTATTCGGATCCATATCGGATCCGAGCCGGCAACTTATTTTCTAGCATCTGCTCCAAGCTCCAGGCTCCTCCCCTACCCATAATACACCACCATCTCCGATCTTCCCTCAGATCGAGTTTGCTGCAACTATACACTTTAGCAACTCAACAAAATAAACCTAACATGTTTATTCACATGAAAAGGTCAGGGGGCGGGTGGGAAGGTTGCAGAAAAATTAAGTATAACTACTCAGATGGAACGTTATGGTAAGTACACAACTTCATTATCTGAAGTAGTTAACTTTATTTTTATCTGCAACCTGTGGGACAGAGTCCCCAGCTACTCAACAAATCCTGAAAGGCCCTCATGGAAGAATATTCCTGAGCACCGCAGAGCCAAAGGATGCTCTCTCTCTGGAAATCAGATCTAATATGTAATGGGAGATGAAAGAATATGTAATGGGAGATGAAAGTATGTGAATTTGCCCAAGTTGCTGCTGCACAAATGTCATCCAAAGGAACCTTAGAGCAAAAGGCAGCGGAAGTCACCATGGACCTAGTAGAGTGAACTTTAATCAGACCAGGTGGAGAGAAACCCTTGGCTTTGTAAATATGTAAAATGCAAAGAGTGAGCCATCTGGCTAAAGAAACCTTGGAAATGGCCTTTCCCAAAACGAGGTTTAGAAAATGAGACAAATAATTCATCAGACATACGGAAGGGTTGTGTTCTATGAAGGTAGAAACAAAGTTGTCTATGAACATCTAACAAATGAAGTTTATATTCACCTTTGTTCTGAAAATTTGGAAAGAAAACAGGTAGATTAATTGTTTGGTATATGTTTGATTGAGATGCCACTTTGGGTAGAAAATAAGGATTTGTATGGAGAGAGAACCTGTCCTTATGGAAGACCAAATAAGGAGGTATGGCAGACAAAGCCTGAAGCTCAGAGACCCTCCTAGCTGACGTAATAGCCACTAGGAAGGCTGCCTTCCAAAATAAAAACTTTAAATCCACTGATGCTGCAGGTTCAAAAGGAGGAGTTACTAGTGACTGGAGAACCAAAGTGAGGTCCCAAGGAGGAACCAAATTTTTGATGGGAGGACGCAAAAGAAAAGTGCCTTTTAGAAAGGCTTTACACAGCCTAGAAAAGGCCAAGGCAATCTTATTTTCACCGACATGAAAATTCAAAATGGCTGCCAGCTGTACTTTCACTGTGGAAGAACTAGCTCTTTGCTGAAATATACTGGTCAAGAAATCCAACACCACTGGCACAGGGGCTGTAAAAGGATCCAGGTTTCTCTGAGAGGGTCAGAGGGTAAGATCTGGTTCCCCCTTGCTTGTTGATATACCAGACAACCGACATGTTGTCTGACTGAATTGTAACCGTACCCAGAGGAAGGACAGTGTGGAAGGCTTTCAATGCTAAGAGAGAAACGTCTCCACTTACTGTGATAAACTTTCCTAGTGGAATCTTTAAGAGAAGCCACTAGTATAGATTTAACATGGGGATGAAAGACCGGGAGTCCTGGCAATCAAGGGAACTGGAGCAGCCAAGCTGTCAGCTAGAGACTGTCCAGATTGGGAGGGTAGGCACCCGAAGGATGAGAGATTAGATCCAAGCAGGGATCCAGAATCCATGGAGGAGCTAGAAGATGAGACCAAAGGAAGGGGAACCAAACATGACGAGGCCAGAATGGGGCAATGAGGATCACTTTGCACCCTAGTCAGCAAGCTTTCTGAAGAAACTTCGGAATGAGTGATAACACTGGGTAAGCATACAGTAACCCGGGGGGCCAAACATGGACTAGAGCGTCTCTGGGGACATCCCCTGGTGAGGGAATCAGAGCAAAGAACTTGCTGCACTTCACGTTGGAAGGAGATGCGAAGAGATTGCACTAAGGCTGCTCCCATGCAAGAAATATCTCCTCCGCTGCTGACTATTTCAAAAGACCACTCGTACGGCATCAGAATAGCCTGACTCAATCTGTCCACTAAAATGTTGTAGCGTCCCGGGATGTGTGTTGCAATCAGAAACCAACCAGTAAACATCACCCCTCCCACACTCTCATGGCCTCACGACACAGATGGTACAAACTGGTTCCTCCCTGCTTGTTGATATACCAGACAACCGACATGTTGTTTGACTGAATTGCAACCATACCCAGAGGAAGGACAGTGTGGAAGGCTTGCAATGCTAAAAGCACTGGCCTCATCTCGAGTACATTTATGTGCAACTTGGTCTCTATCTGGGACCACGTGCCTTGGACTGTCCTTCCCGAACAGTGTCCCCCCCTACCCGAGTTGGGAGGCATCTGTGGTCACTGTAGCTTGGGTTGGAGATGACATGAAAAGGTATCCCCCGCTGCAACATCTGGTGAATGAAACCACCAAAGGAGAGACATCCTGCAGGTGTGACTGATCCTTATCGGAAAATCCATGGGCAGGTCTAGCCAAGACCATTGGACAGCTAGGGTCCATTGAAGGTCCCGCATGTGAAGGTGTGCACAGGGGAGAATAGAGATCGCGGCAGCCATGGAGCTCGGGGCCTGGAGAATATCGCTTGCCTTTGGAAATTTGAGGTCCATGATTAGAGCAATGTCGTACCTGAGGTTTAAGATCCTGTCTGGCATTAAGAAGATTTTTAGTTGCAAAGTGTCTAGCCATGCCCCGATAAAATCTAGAACTTGTACTGGTTGCAAAAGGATTTGTGAACACTGACTGTAATCCCCAGCCGATCTGCCAAAAGAAGAAAATAGTCTCGGGCCAGACAAAGAAGACGCTTGGTGGATGCAGCAAAGAACCAGTCGTCCAGGTAAGGAAATACCTGAATTCCCTGAAGTCTCAGGTGAGCTGCTACTACTGCCATTACCTTGGTAAACACACTGAGGGCTGTGATGAGACCAAAGGGCAGAGCTCTGAACTGGAAGTGACTGGCTCCCAGTCGGAAATGAAGAAACCCCCTGGAGCTTCTGTGGACCTTGATATGGTAGTAAGCATCCTGGAGGTCTAACGAGCACATCCAGTCGCACTCTCGGAGATAAGGTAAAATGGACTGTAGGGTGACCATCCAGAACTTTTGTTTGGTGACAGACAGGTTCAAAGTTGACACGTCTAAAATGGGCCTGAGGTCCCCCGTCTTTTTTGGCACTAAAAAGAACCTGGAGTAAATGCCTAATCCAGACTGGTCAAGGGGGACAGGTTTGATGGCTCGCTTGTGAAGCAGCTTTGAAACCTCTAGAGCTGCGGCCTCCCTGTGAGCGGGTAGGACATCCAGGAGGCGTCTTCTAGCACTTGGTGGGGCAACAAATGGGATAGTGTAGCCTCTGGATATAATTTGTAGCACCCAACGATTTGCAGTTATGGACTCCCATGTCGCTGGGTACAAGGACAATCTCCCCCGACTGCCTCCAGAGTAGGACAGTCAGGCAACCCCTCAAAGCTTCTGCATGAGCCTGTCAGAAAAAGGATCCCTAGACTCGAAATTCCTGGAACCCCCTCTACCTCTGGGTCGGCGTTGATCCTGTTCCCCTCTACCTCTGGAGGATGAGTTGTCCTGAAACTCCTGGGAAAACTGAGATTTCCAGAACTACATCTTCTTTTGCCCTCTTTGGTTCCTAGAAAAGGACCGCTGAGGGTTAGAGAAGCGGATCCCGATGGCAGACAAAGTCTTTCCATCTTTTTTGCTAAGGACAAGAGTGTCACGTACTGTCTTTCCGAAAAGGGAGGAACCATCATAGGGAGCATTAGTAAATGACGCCTTGAAAGGGTCTGCAAAATGACACAACCTGAGCCAGGTGTGTCGCCTCATGGCTACGCCTGTCCCAGCTACCCTAGCTGCTCCTTCCGTGGCGTGGGAAAGGAGGCGCATGGACATGTTTGATACAGACTTCAGAGTCGACATTTTCGCAGAGAACAGCTGTTTGTCCTGTGGTGATAAAGACTCTGGGGGTGACTCAGCGAATTCTGAGACAAGGTCTCACTGCAGCCATATAACAACATGTGCCAAATAGTTCAGCGCACGGATGGAAAAGGTCGCTGATGAATAAACTTCCCAAACCTATCCACCGACCTGGACTCCTTGTCCAGAGGGTGGACTGATGAACTCTCTTGCGCCAGTTCCTTCTTGGTGGCTGCTGCGACCACCATAGTGTCAATGGGGGCTCTTTTAGACCAAGGTTGTCTGTCCATGGGAGGAGAAAGAATCTTGTCAGGGCGTTTGGGGATTGGCTCTACTGTGTTAGGCTCCTTCCATGCACATGTGGTGATAATGTCCACCAAGGGGTCCACTGGCAGGGACACCCAGGAAGTAGATGGGCCCGTGCCAAAAGCCGCCAGGAACACGGACTCATCCATATAAGGTTTTGGGGCTGACCAACCTCCCCTCTAGCACAGGATCTCCATGATGTCTCTGAAGGAGACATCCTCGGGAGGTGACCGGGGGAACCTTCTCCTTCATCTAAATCCGTGTCTGTAGTTGGGACTCAGGGGAGTCCAAGTGCCTCCTTTTGGACTTACGCTTATGGGGGCCTTCTTCAGTGGGACTCACTGAAGAAGACTCGTGAGCCACGGGGGATTCCTCAAGGGGAATAACATGGGGCTCCTCTGGCACGAGCTGTCCCTGAGACAGGTTGAAGGGAGTCATCGCCAAATCCAGTGGAATCTGAGTGGAATCAGAGAAGATGGGCTGAGGTCTCAATCCCTGGGAGAGACCTTCACTTCCAAAGCCGAAGGAGAGCACACCTCCTTGGCACCCAGCAAGGAAGAAGCTCTCCCCAGGTCCGAAGTGGGGATCAGAGCCGTAGCGAGAGTAGCCTAATCTCCAAGGGAAAGGTTCGGATCCAAAAAGGTCAGAGCCGAAGATGGATCCATTCCCTCGGGCCCGGTTCCCTGTCCACTGCTCCGAGAGTTGCCCGGATCCGAACTAGCCAGATCCGAGGAACTCAAGGTAACAGCCGGAGATGAGGTTGGAGGAACCGTCGGTGCCGAGCTACCAGCTCCAAAGAGTCTCAGATCCAAAAACCCCAAGCAGCCACACGGATCGGGGAAGGAGAAATGGGACGGAAGAAGGGCATAGAGTCCCCCCTCCAAAGGGAGAGGGGCCTGACAATACTCCCATCTGTATTTGGGTCTGAATAAATCCCGCATCATGCTGTCCATGTCCAAGTCCAATAGGCTCCGAGTCGATCCCAAAGAGGCGACCGACTCGGATCTGGTTGGTCTGCGAAGCAAGGGTGAGGAAGGCCTCTGATCTGAAGACTCCATCAGCTCTGGCGAGAAACGGGGTGAGCAGAGCCTAGGAGAAGCTGGCCTCAGAGTCTTTGATGGTGGACTAGAAAAGGGTTCCCTATCCGGAGACCTCTTGCAAGGCCTATCCCTCTTCCTCTCTTTGTCCTCCTTGCATCTTTTTTCTTTTTCCTCCCCCACACCAGCATGAGGGGGAGTTTGAGTCCCTGTCTGAGTGGGTGGTTTGGAGGGAGTACCAGAGACCGAGGCTGTGGCAGAATCCAGCATGGACGCAGGGAGAAGACCCTTGGCAACCAATTTGGCCTTCCTATCCCTGAGGGCCCTCGGGCTAAAGCCTGCACAAATTGTACACTGGACTGATAAATGAGGCACTCCCAGATTACACACAAAGTGTGACCATCAGCCGGTGAGAGTTTATGGCCACACTCTGTGCATTTTTTAAAGACTGACTTAGGCTGATCAGCCATAGCCCAAAACTAACTGCCACTACCCAAAGAGAAAGCACAACACACTAGCACACACTGAAGGGAAGTGGGCCTAGAAACTACTTTTAATAAAAAAAACTTTTTTTTTTTTGTTAAACTAGAACCGACGAACAGCGTACACTGAAAGGGGGGAGAGAGGGAAAACTAATGACCACTTTCACACAGAAAGGTAAAAATAAACACACTTACAATCCCTGAAGCTCAGAGCAAGGGAGACCACGATGCTCACTATGGCACAGCAAACGAGATCTGTGGGGAAGATAGGAGATGGTGGTGTATTATGGATAGGGGGAGGAGCTCGGAGCTCAGAGCAGATGCTAGAAAATAAGTTGCCAGCTCGGACCCGATATGGATCCGAATACCCACAAGTTACAGATAAAATGAAGTTAACTACTTCAGATCTTCTTTTTCTGATGCTGTCAATTTTTATTCATTCCTCAACAACTGGGACAGAGTCCCCAGCTACCTGTATTCCCAGGAGGACACGAAGGATATTCCTGAACACTGTTGAACCAAATGCTGCTCCTCCCCTCAAGACAATATACAATTTGTAATGAATAATAAAAGTAAGATGATTAGCCCAAATTGCAGCTGCACAGATATTGTCCATGGAAGCCCTGGATAAAACACTGATGGCGTTGCCATGAACCTAGTTGAATGGGCTTTCAAAGGTTTTTGATAAGGATAGGCCCAATTTGTTATAAACAAAGGATATACAGTCAGTCAACCATCTTAACTTTGAAACTGACTTGTAAAATTTAGATTCTGCAAGGGAAATAAACAATGTGTCTGTTTTTCTGAATGTTCTATGTAAATAAAAAAAAAATAATTGCCTATGAACATCCAGCAAATGTAGCATATATTCACCTTTGTTTGTGAAATTTAGAAAGAAAACTGGAAGATTAACACACTGATTGGTGTTGGATTATGACACTTCTTTAAGAAGAATGGAAGGATTATTTCGTAGTGTTAACCTCTCTCTATGAAATATTAGATAAGGAAGTCTAGAAGACAAAGCTTGAAGTTCTGAAAGTCTTTGAACAGAGGTAATGACTACCAAAAATATAGTTTTCCAAATTCAAAATTTTAATTCACATTTTTCTGCTGGTTCAAAAAGAAATTGAGTCAAAGCTTGTAACACTAAATTTAAATCCTACGGTGCAGTTGGATCTCTAAAAGGTGGTCTCAGAAGAAGGGTACCCCTTATAAAGACCTTAAAAAGTTTTGAGGAGCTAATGTAGAATTGTCGGTTCCTATATGAAAATGTAAAATGGCAGCTAGCTGCACTTTAACAGTTGATGAACTAGCCCCCTTCATTAAAGACTGAAGTTAAGAACTCAAGATCAGGTACTGATGCTGAAAAAGGGTCAATCTCTTTTTGCTGTGCCCAACTAACAACTCTTTTCCATTTACTTCTGTAAGTCTTTCTAGTGGAAGCCTTATGGGAAGGTGACAGTATATGATAGAGAGGGGAGGATACTCTAGGTTGCCTGGCTATCAGTGGAAGTAGAGAAACCATGTAGTCAACTTTAGGCCTACAATGTCCGGGTGAATCATGTATGTCGGGTGAGACAGGAGATCTGGAATTGGATCCAGAATCCATGGTGGGTTAATTAGATGAGGCCAAAGAAATGGGAACTAAATCTGAATTAGATGAGGCCAAAGAAAGGGGAACTAAACCTGACTAGGCCAATAAGGGGCGATGAGGATGACTCTGCTCTTCTATCAAGATGCTTTCTGAAGAAATTTGAGGACTAAGGGGGTTGGGGGATAAGCTTAGAGGAGTCCAGGGGGCCAATTGTGGAGGAGAGTGTCTATCAGTGATTCCCCCAGTGGGAGGATCAGAGCAAAGACATTTGTTGCCGAGGGGAGATGCAAAAAGGTCACAGCAAGGTTGGCCACACTGGTGGAATACCTTTTCCACAACTCTCATGTTGAGAGACCACTCGTGAGGTAACAAAATGGACCTGCTCAACTTGTCTACTATTATACTGGATTTCCCTGGAATGTGCATTGCTATCAGAAATTGATTGGATGAGATTGCCCATTGCCACACTCTGAGCTTCTAGACACAAGGGGTAAGATTTGATCCCTCCTTGTTTATTGTCCATCTGAACTACAATTGTCCCAAAAGGGAGACAGTCTTGAAAAGCCTGCAATACTAGGAGTACTGCTGTCATTTACAGAACACTGATATGCAAGTTGGCCTCTTCGGGGGACCATGTGCCTTGGACTGTCTTTCCCAAGAAGTCCCCCCTCACCCAATCTGGGAAACATTCATGGTCACTACAGCCTTGGGCTGAGGAAGAATGAAGACACAGTCTTGTAGAACCTGACCTGAGCGAATCCATCACCAGAGGCATTTTCTGCATGCCTGGGATATTCTGATCTGGGTGGACGCAGTGGTCCATTCTACACCAGCCTGAGTTGCTAATGTCCACTGAAAAATTGTCATATGATATCTTGCTAATGGTATCAGAACTACTGCAGCTGACACTGACCCCAAAGCTTGCAGACTCAATCGAGCTGATACAGAAGAATTCTGAATAATCTTTTTGACTTGAAATTGAGTAGTCTATACTCTTGGTAAAGAAAGGAAAGCTTTTACTGATACTATATTGAACAAGGCCCCTATGAACTCCAGCATCTGAGCTGGTTCTAGCTGAGATTTATTATGAATGATGTTAATCACAGACACACAGGTTAAAACAGCCCTCTCCAAAGCCAAAAACACAGCAACAATGGGACCAGACGGTGTCCCAGGCTGCGTCCTACACGAGCTCAAAGATGAACTAACCCCTCACCTAAACACACTGTTCAAACTCAGCCTCTCCACAGGCTACGTGCCCATAGAGTGGAGCACAGCAACGGTTATTCCACTCCACAAAGGTGGAACCACAACAGACCCCGGGAACGATCGTCCTATAAGCCTGACTAGCTTGGTCTGCAAGGCTATTGAGCACATCTTCATAGATCTCACTAACAGAAACAGTGAACCTCCAAAGACTGGACCCTACCCAGTTCGGCTTTGTTAAGGGCAGATCATGTCTCCTAAACCTGGTGGACTTCTTTGAGACAGTTACCAAGGCTATATACGAGGGAAAGGTGGTCCACACAGTCTCCCTAGACCTCGCAAAGGCCATCGACACCATTCCCCATTCTGGTATTATAGACAAGCTCACCAGCCTGAACATAAACCCCCTACGTCATGAGATGGGTTGCCAACTGGCTCATGGACAGAACCCACATGGTAAGAGGTGCAGGAGCTAGGTCTGACTCTAAACCAGTGACAAGTGGCGTTCCCCAGAGCTCAGTCCTAGGACCCCTCCTGTTCGGCATATACTTCTCAGAGGTACAGGCAAGCACAGGAGGTCTATAGCTAACCAAGTTCGCAGACAACTGCAAACTAGGGGCTATAATTGACTCTCCGGCTGACACAGACAGCCTCCAAAAGGGTCTCACTGAGACAGATACCTGGTGTCAAAACTATGGCCTCAAGCTAACTGCCAAAAAGTGCAGAGTCATTCCCTTTGGAAAAAACAAAGTACCCACAAACTACCACATAGGTGGTAGCCCCCTAAATACAGAAGACGTAATAAGGGATCTGAGGACTCAAGTAGATAGCAATCTCCCCTTTGATAACCACATTGCCAAAGTGGTTAGAAAATCCTTCTATGTGGCCCACCTAATCACAAAAGGGTTTGCATCCAGATAAAAACAGGTCATTGTGCCCCTCTATGCATCACTCATCAGACCCATCATAGAGTACAACGCCCCATTTGGGTTGTACCTTACAGGACACCTGCAACAGCTGGAAAGACCACAGAAGTACCTCACAAGAGGATCAATGGCCTCAAACAGATGCCCTATGAAGCTCGACTGAAGAAATTCCAGCTGTACTCGGTTGCATACAGCCTACTCAGAGGTGAACTATGCCTGACATACAAGGCCATATCCAACCCAGAATTGATGGACATGCTCCACCAAAAGAAAACCATATCCCCTTGAGCCACACGCTCTAGGGATCTAAACCTCACCACAACAATAAATAGGACATGCTGGAGGGATAGATTCCTGTCCCAGAGACTTCCCATGCTCTGAAACAAGATTCCAGTCTACATTAGGCAGAGCTCCTTGCAAACACCCTTCAAGCGAAACCTTGACGAGTGGATGGGAAATAGAAAGTTTACCCCGGGGATCACTTAAATAGCTCTGCTGGACAGAGACACAGGGAACTAATCTAAGGGGGTGGCGAAAGCCAACACAATTCTGGCTAGGCTTATAAATGCCTTCGGGCAGATAGCCTAGTACCTGCCTATGAACCTAAGAGCAAATCTGAAGTACATAGTTTTCAGTTTTTATAAGAACATGCCTGGTCGTAGCAGTTATGAGCCAGTCACCAAATATGGAAACACCCCGAATCCCTGCAGTCTCAAGTGAGATGCTACTACTGCCATGCATTTCATAAACACCTCAGTGGCTGTGGTGAGACCAAAGGGCAGAGCTATGAACTGATAATGATTGGCTCCCAGCCAGAAGCATGGTATCTTCTGGATCACTTGTTCATTTTTATGTGATACTATGCAACCTGAAGATCTATTGAGCACACACAGTTGTCCTTGTGCAGGAAAGGTAAAATGGACTGAATCATGATCATTCGGAACTTTGTACACCGAACCAATTTTTTCAAATTGCTGATATCTAAAATTGATCTTCAGTCCCCTGTTTTCTTTGGCACTAAAAATAATCTTGAATAAATTCTGGATTCTATCTGGTCTGGGAGGGACCTTTTTGATGACCTTTTTCTAGCAGCTTTTTTTTTTATTTCTAGAGCTGCTGCCTTTCTCTGATGGGCTGGAACACTGGGAATTTTGTTTATTGTTAAGGGAAGGGGAAGGAAAAGGGGAATTATATAACCTCTGGAAATCATCATCTGCACTCGTGTATCTTCTGTAATGTTAACTAGGCTGTCTGGTGCAGAGATAGATTACCCCTGACTGCCTCCAGAGGTGGACAATTGGGCCTCTTTTAAAGACTGCTGATAGGGTCTGTCACAAAAAGAATCTCCTCTGGACCCCTGGTTCTGCAGGCCTCCTCTGCCACATAGGTGGCACCTTTGAGTCCCCCCCCTCTACTGCTGGGGGAACTACCTCCATGTGGATCTTGGAAAGGACACTGGGACTTCCTGAATCACGTCTCTCAACCACCTTGTTGATTTCTAGAGAAGATTCTTTGAGGGGTCAAAAAATGTACACCCACTGCAGAGAGGGTCTTTCCATTCTGCTCACACCTGGAGACTGTGTCCTTCACCTAAAGGCCAAACAATGAACTGCTGTCAAAGAGGCATTGACAAATGAGGAACTGAAGGGCTCCACAAAAACAACACAAGAGCATCCAGGCATGCTTCCTAATAGAAATACCTGAACCCGCCACCCTTCAGGTACCTTCAGCTTCATGTGAAATAAGCCTCATGGATGAATTCCTGATGGACTATAGGGTAGCAAACTGTGAGGCAACAGAGCTTTGTTCCACAGAAGTATTGGTCCCTGAGATGGTTTTGGAGAATAATACAATCTAGTGAAATGCGCCAGATAATTCAGTGACCTGAATGCAAATGTTGCTGAAGCATGTACACACTTTCCAAATCTGTCCAACACTCTAGACTCTCTGTTAGGGGGATAGACAGATGAACTCTGCTCCGCAAGTTCTTTCTTCATGGCTGCAGACAAAACCATGGCATCTACTGGTACTCCCTTCCTCCAAAACTCTCTTACTTTAGGTGGAGCCAGTATCCTGTCTGGTCTCTTGGGGGATCGGCTCAACAGCATAGGGCTCCTTCCACATCCACCTAAAGATCAAATCAATGAGCTTATCAAAAAAAAAATCAATGAGCTCATTGGCAGGTGGAGTCACCCAGGAGGTACATGGGCCAGACCCAAAGGTTTCCAGGAATACTGATTCCTCTTGGGAAGGGTTAATCGGTAAACCAACCACCCCTTTGTTTGAGGATCTCTAGAATGTATCCAAAGGAGATGTCATCAGGTAGTGATCTTGAGGACCCTTCCCCTTCATCAAAATCAGCATCTTCAGTGACCGACTCTTGAGTCTAGGTGCCCCCTCTTGCACTTTCTCTTCCTAGGGATTTCAGTGAGATGTTCCAGAGAAGTAAATGAAGAAATGAGAATACCCTGCTGGGTAGCCTGCAGACTTGAGTTGGCTGCACTGCGGAGTAGAGTGATGAGGCTAAAGGCACATAGACATATGGGAATCCAGAAGGGAGATCCAAGGATGAATGAACCATCTGTCCTGAAGAAGCAGAAAACACTCTTTACACAGCCTTGAGCGCAGAGCACCCTGGGGAAAAGGAGGCCGATGGAGCCAAAAAAAACAAGTTTCCAGACCACTGGCTTCTCCTGATCCGAGGAGAGTCCGCCCAAGGCTGAGGTTGGAGCAGAACTATCCAATGTCGAGCCTCCTAGGGGCAGAGACTGCTCCAACAACTTTGGAGTTTACTCTAATATCTCAGATCTGACAGGGATGCTTCAGCTCAGACAGTCATCTGGCTGTGACATGCTCAAAGCCAGAGTACTCAAAGAATGCATCTGAGCTAAAGATACAGTGATCTTCGGATCCAACACAGTCCTGGAAAACTCGGATCCAAGGGCTCTGAAACCAAGGCTCAGATGGGAGAAGGAGCCAAGGCAGGTGGAATGGTACTGGTAAAAGCTTCCTGACCCAAAGGGGTAGCAGCCGGAAGAACAACCATCTGAATCCGTGCCGACAGAAACTTCATCATTCTATTCATGTCAGCTTCCATCACGTTTCTACAAGAATGAAAGGATAAGGCTACAAGAGGGGAACCTGGAATGCCAGCGTCTCTCCAAAAAGGGTGACAGGACTCTAGAAGGCACTGGATCCAAGCAACATACATACCTCACTCGAGGTAAGGACTTTGGATCAGGCACCTATGGATCTGAGGATGTAGAGCAAACATTAGATAACAGCTGCTCAAAAGATCTGGACTTCGATCAGACTTATATGATCATAGGTAGTTACTAGGCTATTGGCCCTGAGGCACTTATAAGCCTAGCCAAGAATTTAGCCCATGTTCAAACAAGTCAGCACCCTATGCCACTTGTTTGATTTTTTTACGAGAAGGCTCCAACAATGGATCCAAGGAAGGGGTAGAAGACCCAGATGGATCCAATGGCCTCTTTCTGTTCTCAGATTTGCCAGATCTGGAGGGTTGAGCCCCAGATAATGCCTCTGAAAAGGTCAAAGGGAGAAGACCTTTCAGTATAAAAGTTTACTTTTTCTATCTACGATCGCCCTACAGTTGAAAGATTTACAGATAACACAATCCACTTTAAGGTGATCAAGGCACAAACAATACACACACCAATCATGTGCATCAGATAATGGGAGTTTGTGCCCCCATTTTTTTACATCCAGATGGCTTTTCCACCATTTTGGAGATTTTAAATTAGCTGAAGGACAAAGACCAGAAATGAACCATTTAACTTAGTTAACTTTTAAACTTAACTTTTAATTATTAACTTTAAACATGTTTTAATAAAAGAAAAAAAAAGAACTACCAACAATTGCATTAAAAGGGAAGGGAAGTACATACCAACAATCATAAAGAGAAATACAGTAAATAGTGTAGTAAGGGAGAATGTAAAGTGCTATAAGTATGAAGGAAAAAAAAATATTCAGACAATAAAAGCTATAATTTATCTGAAAATAACCGCTATTAATGCTTGGGAGCTCACAGTGACCACATTTGTATGTGAAAGCAGCAAATGACACATGAGGTATGTTAGAGGATAGAGTATTACTGTTAAGGGAGGATCATGAAAGTTCTAGTGGCCATGAACTGTAAAAAACTTCTGAGTCAGATCCGAGAGTCGGATCCGAACCCAACTGCCCAGGAATTAATGAAAATTGACAACATCAGATCATTATATTCGTCAAACATGGATTGCTGCCAACACATATGTAAACATATATTTATGTAATTCATACTTGTAATCATAGATATTATCTACTGTACTTACCTTAGATGGATAATGGGTATTCCTTCTTTACAAGTAGAATGCATGTCAATGCCAAAAAAGATCCTGTAACAATTATCACATCTATTTTAGTTACAAAATCTGATAAAGTAATCAACACACCTCTCTCTGTACTGCTCCTCCAGCATGTGTATCTGCTTGATGCACAGGACCTGATTCCTAGTAGTCTTCGTCACCTGCAAAAAGTACAAAATATGTATGAATGATGTAAGTATAACGTAACATTGATATACACTGCTCAACTCATGCTCTAACTTTTAAATTTAATATTACAGAATCTCCATACACAGTTCTGAATGTTTCACACACAGCTCTCCTACACAGATTGTAGCCCGATATTCAAACCTGCAATTCTCAGTTATGTTCACATTCTAATACTGACACATACCTACCTAGCTAATCCACCTTGCCTGGTACTGCATGGAGGAAATGCTGTGCATTTATGAAAATAAAATTGCAAGCATGAATGCACATCAGCACAATGGTCACACCACAAAAACGAACTGTACAATTTCATGCAGTATTTAATTTGATTTAAACTGTGTTGAAGGAATATTTAACTGAACTGGCAGTGTTAACTCTGCTCTTCAGTTAGTCCCACCCACCCTCCGTGTTTTTGTTTTGGTGTTAATCTTAGTGGCCTTGAAACTGCCCGCCCCTCAGCCTGCCTCTGGGCCCATCTCATTTGCTCACTCAACTGAGTGCAGTGAGATCATATTCTGATTTCAGGCACTCCTACTGTGTACAAAGAGAGCATCTGGGAAACAGACAAAAAAAATTAAGCTTATTTCCTGCCTTTCCTGTTAAGTGGTATAGACTATTTGTAGGCTTCTGAGCCACCAAGCCCTTCTGTGTTTGAGGGAAGCCTTCTAGCTTGTTTTTTCTTATAACTAGCCAGTTTTCTAGTTTCAGCACTCAAATCTGTTTCTTTGATCTCAGCACTTGTTCAGATTAAAAAAAAAAAATTTCATCTGCTTTTACTGTACTTGTGTTTCTACCTACTTCATTTTACTTTTGCATCATCTTAAAAATACTCAGTTGTATTTATTACTGCTTGGTGTAACTCATTCTAAGCCTTTTGGTTTAAACACTTGGGCTTCGGACCAGTTGTTTTGCACTGAGAGGGTTTGTGGTCTGCACTGTTGTGGCAGAACAGGTAGCTTACATCCTTCTAGGTTGGGAACTGCTGATTGAGGGCTCAGTGTCTGTTATTCTAAAAGTGTATTAATTCTGGTTTAAGCACTTGGGCTTTCAGGCCAGTTATTTTACATTAAGAGGGTTCGTGGTCTGCACTCTTGTGGGAGGAGAGGCTGGACTCTGCCCTTCTGAGCTGGGAATTTCTGGTTAAAGGCTTATAGTGCATGCATATCTGAACTGCTTCTTACTGAAGTTGGTGCCTTGTTTGCTGTGGCATAGACTGGATTCGGGCCTGCTGTATCTAGCTTTGTTTGTGTAACTTGAGCACTAATCCAGACATTCTCTAAAGTATTCAATTGTATTTATTACTGCTTGGTTGTAACTTGATTAAAGTGTAGCTATCATTCTAAGTCTTTTGGATTAAGCACTTGGGCTTCAGACCAGTTGTTTTACATTAGGAAGGTTTGTGGCAAGCACTGTGGTGGCAGGACAGGTAGCTTTCATCCTTCTAAGTTGGGAACTGCTGATTGAGAGCCCAGTGTCCAAGTGTATTAGTTCTGGTTTAAGCACTTGGGCTTCAGGCCAGTTATTTTACATTAAGAAGGTTTGTGGTCTGCACTCTTGTGGGAGAAGAGGCTGGACTCTGCCCTTCTGAGCTGGGAATTTCTGGTTAAAGGTTTATAGTGCCTGAATATTTGAACTGTATCTTACTGAAATTGGTACACCTTGTTTGCTGTAGCATAGACTAGATCCAGGCCTGCTGAATCTAGCTTTGTTTATATGCTTGTTGTTTCTTTGCTTGTTATTTCCCTGGAACGCTAATTCCACCTAATACGCTTCTCAGCTTCTGTGGATCACTAGTGATATCTGCATTGCTTACTGTACTTATTTCCTTGTTTCACTTGAAAGAAAGTTACTGTTTGTCGTTTTTGCATTTAGTTACTTGTAACACATTGCACTCAAGTTACCTGGCACTTGCTCACTAAAGCAATTATATAAGTCAGCACTAAAAATTCCCTCACTCCCCACTGGCCCTTGTTTTCAATTATTAAGGAATTCCCAATATTATTCTAGCATGTCCAAAGGTCAGTTGTCAATCTCCTCTCCGGTCCAGCTGGTGAATCTGGGAATCTTGAGGCAATGTTATAACTGCCTCATGTACACAGACAACCCTCTCCTCCTCCCACATAACACAAATACTTGCGAGAGATGCAGCTATTTAGCCAAACTGGAGGCTGAGCTCTCTCAACTCAGGACTGGCAAGACCAGACAGGAGGAGAAGGCAACTACACACACCACAAAACCAGCCTCACATAATGCTACCACACCACTGAATCAAACACATAAACACACAAAGACATACTCGGAGGCTCTGAGTAAAAATTTACCTAAACAGCAGAGGCCTCCAAAGCAGACACCCAAACAACTGCTACCTCAAGACACCCCACAAGAAACACATAAACCACAAAATCAGTGTGCAAAGCAGTCACAGCCCTTAAGGCCAAATACAACACCAAACATACTTGTCATAGGTGACTCCATAGTCAGACACACTGACGTCCCACTCAAAAGGCTGAACAAGGAGAGGGTCAAAGTAAGCTGCCTATCGGGCGCTAGAATCCGACACATAACACAAGCACTCGGGTCACTCCACGGCAAGTACAAATATGACACAGTCATTGTCCATGCTGGTGTGAACGACCTGAGACGTACCTCCCTGGACTACATGAAGAGAGACATAGAGGAGCTCTCTGATTATGTAGCCCAGGCAGGTATGACCCTGACCCTGAGCAGTATCCTTCCTTCACCAAGAATGATGCCACAATATAGAGACAAGATGATCAGCTTTAACAATTGGCTTAATGTCTGGTGTCATTCTAAGGGGATACAGTGTCTGTCTGCCTGGGATGACATGCTTGACAGGCCACGCTGCTTCGCAAGGGACGGCTTGCACCTGTCACCCCTGGGATTCCGGATATTGGCTAAGGCTCTTGCCACCCCCATAGTGCCTTTTTAGGCAAGGCTCAAATTCTAAACCTACCACCCTAGAAAACAAAAATGGGAAGAAACTGAGGGTAATGCTGCTCAATGCCAGAAGTCTAAATCTCAAAATGCACGCACTCAAGGCCCTTCTCAGTATGGAGAACATCGATGTCTGTGCTGTAACTGAAACCTGGTTCAAGGCTCCTGAGAGCACCCCGGCACTATTAGGTTTTACCTCATATCATGCGTTCCGGCCCCAAAACCCGGACCACACCACAAAAGGAGGGTGTATCCATATTCATAAAGGATACCCACACCTCCAGGTTGGTGGCAACGCACAAAGCTTCGGAAACCATCCAGGTGCAACTAACCATAGGCAAAACTGCTCTACAAATTGTAGCATGCTACAGGCCACCCTCTCAAACTCAGGAACCCCACACAGCCTTCCTGAAGACACTGGAGGGTATAAATGTATCTCCAAACACCATCATATTGGGTGACTTCAACTACCCGAATATAGATAGGGAACATTACTCAAGCCCTAACTTTCTAGCCCAACGGTTCCTGGAGTTCATAAATTCAAATGCCATGGAACAGCTAGTCACTGTTCCACGAGAGGAGAAAATATACTAGATCTCATTATCACAAACATGGGGACAAAATGCTCCACACCGGAAGTATATCCCTCATTGGTGAGATCTGATCATAAACTAATCTCACTGGAAATCCACATCCGCCCCCACTCCAAACAAAAAGACCACAGTGAAGAACTTCTCTAAAGCAAACTTCACACTACTCAAGACTGGTGTGGTATCCTTCAAGGCCCCTGAGCCAGTGGAAACCACACCCCAAGCTGCAGAAGCCCTTACAAATGCCTTCTATGAACACCTCCAGGACTGCATGGATCAGGCAATCCCAAATAAAACCAAGACTCTTTCCACAAAGGGCAAACGTCCAGTCTGGTGGACCCCAGCCATTAACAAACTTTACAATAAGAGGAGAAAGCTATTACATGATAGAACAAAATCCATAAAAGGGAAGTCACCCCTGATCATGATTGGTAAAAAAATACGAGCACTCATAAAATCAACTAAGGCCAATTTTGAGAGAAAAATTGCCATGGATTCAAAGGACAAACATAAGGCCTTTTTCAGCTATGTTAGGAACCTGGGTGGAAACTCCCAGATATGCTCAGAATTAGTCCAAAATGATACAAAAATCACTGAACCCACAGACATTGCCAACATACTGGCAGACAGGTTCAGTGCAAACTTCATCCCCCTCTCCCCCCTAAAGGAGAGATAACTATCCCAGCGAAGTGTAGCCTCCCAGACATCTCAAATGCACAGGTGAAAGCTGCTCTCTCTAAAGCTAAAAGCACAGCATCAATGGGACCGGATGGTGTCCCCGGCTGTGTGCTACACGAGCTAAATGAGGAATTAAACCCGCACATAAGGCAGCTGTTTAATCTCAGCCTTACCACAGGATACGTGCCCAAGGAGTGGCGTACAGCAACTGTGGTCCCACTCCACAAAGGCGGTGCCTCTACGGACCCTGGTAATTACTGCCCCATAAGCTTAACAAGTCAAGTCTGCAAAGCTATGGAGAGGATCATAATGGAGCTCATAAACAAAGATATAGGGGACTTGCAGACATTGGACCCGACCCAGATTGGCTTCGTCAAGGGCAGATCATGCTTTTTGAACTTGGTCGACTTCTTTGAAACAATCACCAAGGCCATTGATGAGGGAAAGGCAGTCCATACAGCCTACCTTGACCTTGCAAAGGCTTTTGACACAATACCCCACTTGGGTATTGTAGAAAAACTTACCAGCTTAAATGTAAACCCATATGTCACAAGATGGGTTGCAAACTGGCTTAAGGACAGAACCCACAGGGTTAGAGTTGCTGGCGCTATGTCAGACTCCAAGCTGGTCACAAGTGGTGTCCCACAGGGCTCGGTCCTTGGCCCCCTATTGTTCGGCATCTACTTCTCAGAAGTACAGGCCAACATGGGAGGACTTTGGCTGACAAAGTTTGCAGATGACTGCAAACTGGGCGCCATAGTGGAAAGTGCATCGGACATGGATATCCTTCAGAAGGGACTCACGGAAACAGATAACTGGTGCCAGAGCCATGGCCTGAAGTTAAACGCCAAAAAATGTATAGTCATACCCTTCGGTAAAAACAAGGTAACTCCAAGCTACCATATAGGTGGCAATCCACTAAGCACAGAAGAGGTTATCAGGGACCTGGGGACCCAGGTTGACAGTGGCCTTTCTTTTGACACTCACGTTGCTAAAGTGGTTAGAAAGACCTTCTACATTGCCCACCTGATCATGAAGGGATTCACATCCAGATCTAGTGAGGTCATTGTTCCTCTGTACTCTTCACTTATCAGACCAATGATAGAGTACAATGCCCCATTCGGGATGTATCTCACCCATCTGCAGCAATTGGAGAGACCCCAAAAGTTCCTCACCAAAAGGATAAAGGGACTCCAAAATCTGTCATATGCTGCCAGATTGAAGAAACTCCAGCTCTATTCAGTCGCATACCGTCTGCTCAGAGGTGACATGTGCCTGACATACAATGCCATGTCCAACCCGGAATTAATGCTCCACCTCAAAAAATCCAAATCCACTAAAACCACTAGAGCAAGCGACTTAAACCTTAGCACGGATATAAATAGGACGTGCTGGAGGGATAGATTTATCACTCAGAGACTCCCTATGCTGTGGAATAAAATCCCGGTCCATGTGAGGCAGAGCACCTCGCTGGCTCTGTTCAAGAGAAATCTTGACCTGTGGATGGGAGATCGTAGGTTTACCCCGGGAATCATCTCTGTGTCACTGCTGGACAGAGGCACAACAAACTAATGGGCACAGTATTTTTTCATATAAGGGGTGGCGTAAGCCACAAAACTTTGGGCTAGGCTTATAAATGCCTTAGGGCAGATAGCCTAGTATAAACCTATGAACCTATACCTCAGACACTGGAACACTGTCATGTAACACACAGCTGCTAACAGACAACTACAAATCCCTGTACATCACATACACTGAAATGTATTTTAGGTGGGAAAAAAATAAGTTATGTACTTACCATAACGTTCCATGTGAGTTGTGCATCTCGCCTTCATTCTTACACTCCGAGTCGGCCTACTACAAAGCCAGAGGTCTTCAGACAGCTGGAGGCCAAGTCCCTATCCCATGATGCACCTAGAGTTACCTCAGATCTTGTTTGCTGCGTATAATAATACCATGTGTCATTCTATCACTCTTTAAGAGAAAGCGATAGAAGGATTGAGCAACCAGGAAGAATCTAGCATCTCAGTCCTCGAAAAAACCTGGAGGGGGTAGGAGGGTGGGAAGTAAGAACGAAGGTGAGATGAACAACTCACATGGAATGTTATAGTAAGTACATAACTTCTTTATGTGAAGTTGTTATATCTCACCGTTCATTCTTACAAATGGGTAGCATCCCAAGCACCATCTTTCTCGGGTGGCTCATGGGAGTATGTTTTTCAAGACAGCAGACCCAAAAGAGGCTCTGTCCCTGGAGGCCCTGCCCATTTTGTAATGAGTGATAAAGGTATGAGGTCTTGACTAAGTGTAGTTGCACAGATGTTATCTATAGGAAGTCTAGCAGAAAAGGCAGAGGATGTAGACCCTGCTCTGGTAGAATGAACCTCAACTTTGTGATATAACGGCATATTAGCAGCTGAATAAACAAATGTGATACAATCAGATAACCACTTAGACAGAGTTGTTTTTGCCACTAGCATACCTTTTCTGGAATCTGAAAAGGAAATGAAAAGCTGTTCTGATTTCCTGAACTCTTTTGTTCTATCCAAGTAAAATCTGAGCCGTCTATGAACATCAAGCTTGTGCAGCATATACTCTAAGTAAGTTGGTGTGTTTAGGGAAGAAAACTGGCAAATCTATAATTTGGTTAAGGTTAGTTTCAGTACAAACTTTGGGCAAAAATGAGGGATTAGTTCGCAGTGAGACTCTGTCAGCATGGAAAATCAGATAAGGAGGCTTTATAGACAAGGCTTGAAGCTCTGACAATCTGCGGGCAGAAGTGATGGCTACTAAAAAGATAGTCTTCCATGACAAATATTTCAAATCGCATGAGGAAGCTGGTTCGAAAGGATGGAGAATAATGCGTGAAAGTATTAAATTTAGATTCCATGGGGTAAAAGGGGATTTCACAGGTGGTCCGAGATGAACATTAAATTTAGATTCCATGGGGTATAAGGGGATTTCATAGGTGGTCCGAGATGAAAAGTCCCTTTGAGAAAGGCTTTGGATAGATTGTGTGACATTATGTTTAATCCTTCAAATCTAAAGTTAAAATTAGAGATAGCAGCAAGTTGAATCCGAGCTGTTGCTGCTGCAGCTCCTTTGTTGAAAATCAGAGTCAAGAACTCTAATATGGAGGCAGTAGTGGCTTGGTAGGAATCAATGTTATTTTGACAGGCCCATATAGAAAATCTTTTCCATTTGCTAAGGTATAGCTTCCTAGCAGAGAATTTATGAGAAGATATTAGAACCTGCTGCATTTCATTTAAAAGGTTATGTAACCTGGCTATGTTGGGAATTGGAGCAGCCAAGCTGTCAGCTTCAGGGACTGAAGAGAGGGATGAAGTTCCACTGACGAGTGCATCAGAAGATCTGGAACAGGGTCCAGAATACAAGGGTCCTCTAATTGATGAAGTCGAAGGAAGGGGAACCAAATCTGAGGAAGCCAATGAGGAGCTATTAGAATGATGGCCCTTCCCAGGGCTTTTGCTTTCTGTAGTACTTTGGGTATCAAGGGAATTGGGGGGAATGCACAGAGGAGACCCGGAGACCAATCGTGTATGAGTGCGTCCCTTGGGGCTTCTCCTGGTGGGGGAATCAGGGCAAAGTAGCTTCTGCATTTTGTGTTCATGTGGTTGGCAAAAAGGTTGCAGCAAGGCTGGCCCCACCTACGGAAAATTCTCTCCGCTATTTCTTTTTTGAGGGACCACTCGTGAGGCAACAAAATTGCTCTGCTCAGCTTGTCTGCTATCACGTTGGATTTCCCTGGGATGTGCGTTGCTAACAGAAAGTGCTGGGTGGATGTAGCCCATTGCCATACTCTTCGGGCCTCACAACAAAGGGGGTAGGACCTGGTTCCTCCTTGTTTGTTCAAGTACCAGACCACTGACATATTGTCCATCTGAATCGCAATTGTTCCCAGAGGAAGAGAATCCTGGAAGTACTGCAACGCTAAAAGTACTGCTCTCATCTCCAGGATATTGATATGCAGATGTGTCTCCTGTTCGGTCCATGTGCCTTGGGCTATTCTTCCCTGAAAATGCCCCTCAACCTATCAGGGAAGCGTCCATGGTCACTGTGGCCACTGGTGGGGGTAAAATAAAAGGACGACCTATCGTAACATGAAGAGAGGTCAACCACCACTGAAGATCCTTTTTGCATGTGTTTGTGATCATTATAACATGAGACACTGGGAGCTCTTGGTAAGACCACTGATTGAATAACAGCCATTATAGAATCCGCATGAGCATGCGACCCAACGGTATGGCTAGCACTGCAGCTGCCATAATGCCTAACAATTTTAGTACTTCTGATGTTGGAGCCTTGTCATTGGATAAGATATTGTGGACCTGCTATTGGAGTAGTAAGACTCTTTCTGCTGGAAGTCTCAAAGTGGTGGTGGTGGTATCCAATTCTGCTCCGATAAAAACGGTATGTTGCAATGGCGACAATGCAGATTTTTCTGAGTTTACTGCAATGCCCAGATGACTGCAGAGAGAAAGAGTGGTGTCCCTGGTTTGTATGAGCTGATGCCTGGTGGTGGCGGTGAGGAGCCAATCGTCTAGGTACGGAAACACCTGGAATCCTAAACGTCTCAGGTGAGCCGTGAACACTGCCATATATTTGGTGAACACTCTGGGAGCTGTAGTGAGACCAGAGGGCAGGACTCGAAACTGGTAATGATTGGCTCCCAGCAGGAAGTGCAGATGATCCCTGGATGGTCTGCCCATTTTTATGAGGTAGTATGCATCCTGGAGATCTATCAATTAGATCCAATTGTCTTTCCCTAAAAAGGGAAGTATCGACTGAAGCGTGACCATCCGGAACTTCTCTTTCGTGACAGATCTGTTTAGTCTGCTGAGGTCCAAAATATGTCTCCAGTCCCCTGTCTTTTTTGGAACTAAAAACAAACTTGACTAAGTTCCGGATGCTATCTGGTCTGCGGGGACTGGTTGAATGACTCTTTTTCTTAGCAACATTTGGACCTCTACTGTTGCCTGTTCCCTGTAACTGGGTGGAACGTCTGGGATTTTTGTTGTCAATGGAGGGGGTGTGGCGAAAGGAATTAAATATCCTCTGGAAATTATACTTTGTACCCAGTTGTCGTTTGTTATTTTGAGCCAGGCATCTGCATACAAAGATAAGCGACCCCCAACTGCCTCCAGAGTAGGACAGTCGGGCCTCCTTTCAGGAGCGCTGGTAGGGCTTCCCAAAGAACTGATGTCTGTTGCACTGGTTTTGCAAACCCCCTCTGCCGCGAGGGTGGCTTCTTCCATTATTGCCCCCTCCTCTGCCCCTGGAGGGGGGTTCATCACGTGTGTCCTGAAAGGCTCCTTGGGCTTTTCAGAACCACATCTTTTCTCCCCTTTGACCCTTGGGTAGGGTCTGGTAGGAGTGGAAAAATGGATTCCGACGGCAGACAGAGTCTTTCCTTCCTGTTCACACCTGGCCAAAGTTTCCTTAACTTTGGGCCCGAAAAGGGACGAGCCATCAAAAGGGGTGTTGACAAAGGATGACTTAAAGGGCTCCGCGAAGGAACACAAGTGTTTCCAGGAGTGTCTCCTAAGAGCAATTCATGTACCCGCTGCTCTACTTGCTCCATCAGCTGCATATGAAATGAGGCGCATGGACAAGTTCACTATGGAACGGAGGGTAGCAAGCTGGGAGGCAACTTTATCTGAAGCTCCAGCAGCTACTGTACCCTGAAGAGCATCTTCGAGCTCTTTTAGGAGATCTCTTTGCAGTCTCATAAAGTAGGTGAGATAGCTGAGCGAACACAGTGCAAAAGTCGCTGAACTGTAAGTGTACTTCCCGTATCTATCCATGATCCTAGAGTCTCTATTAGGAGGATGGATAGAGGAAGAAGTTTCCAAAATCTCCTTTTTAGTGGCTGCCGCCACCACCATGGCATCAACTTGCACCATACCTCCCAACCGTCCCGAATTACTCGTTTTTTACCGAGTTTTGGGGACCCAATAATGGGGTGCCATGATTCCCGAGTGGCACCCCTTAATTGCCGATTTTCCAGGCTTTTTACTTTTCTTTTTTTATTTTTCGTACTTTTTGACACTGACATCATCGGGTGGTGACATCAGCTACATGAGCAGCCTGCCAGCCTGTCGGATTCCAGCTGAGGATTGAGGAAGTGAGGAGGAGGCAGGGCCGCCCACTACCGCTAGTCCGCTAGTTGCTACTACTGTCTAAAAGTTAAAACAACTAAGGTAAAGTACTAAGTCACACACACAAGCACAACACAAATGAATCACATGCATCACACACACTAACAAGTAACAAACAAACACAAAGTCAACTCAAGTTAAGTCAACACCTCATTCGACAACGAATCAATCATCATCATAATTCATTCACTCACAATCAAATGCACAACACATTGATCATCCCCCGCCCATTTCCCATCTCCTGCAAGCTGAGGCAACGTAAACAAAAGAAAATGCATGCATGCATGCATATTTGCTTTGGCACTTTGGCGGCTTTGCTTGCATATTATTATTTTTATATAGTTATTATAGTAGTAAAGTGAGAGAGATGAGTCGAGTATCTGTGACAATGTCTGTGTCTGACACACAGTAGTGTTCACATTCACACACTTTTGCAGTTTATACACTCTCTCTCGCACTCACTCGCAGTCGCACACTACACTAAGAAGTTGAACTCTAGACTAGAACGAAGAATAGATTAATACTGGTGGTGGTGTAGTAGTTAGTTGCTGTAGGTGTTAGTGACAGTGTGTGTCTCTAGGCTAGTGCTCAGCCTCTAGCAGCTTAGAGAATATTCAGAAGAAGAACAAGTACTCCACTGTGCCTGTGAGCCCATGAAAGCAAGCAAGAGCAAAGCATTGGATTTAATAATCCCATTCCCCCCACTCTGCCCCGTCCCCTGTAGGCGACGTAAACCAAAAAGAACATTTTTTTTTCATCATATTATTATTGAGACAGTGTCTGACACAGTTATACTACTAATACACATTACACACAGTCATATATATGATCAATATCATACACACTTTTACACATGTTCTCTATCTCTGTCACTCTCTCTCTCTCTCTCAATCACAAAGTCACAGTCACACTCACTCAGTGCACTCACACTGACTCACACACACTAAGAAGAACAAAAGATAACTCAGACGAGAGTCCGAGATCCAGTCCCAGACCCTTGAAAGCAAGCATTAGCTGGCCCAGACAGGATTTAATTTAGGATGGAGGAGGAGAGGACTCGAGTCGAGTCAGTCAGCTGAGATCTTTAAAAGGCACATTGGCAAGGAACAGGCAGTGAAGGACAAGTCACTGACTGGGCTCAGGGCAGGATGGCAAGCAGCAGGACTGGCAGGCACAGGCAGCAGCATAAATAATAATCAGGTAAACACGCTGCGCTGTCTGGTTATATTAGCGGTTAAGCGCAATGCACATTGCAGTCGGTCCCTGACCACAACCTCATTTGGAGAGAAAATTTTCTGACCAAATGCAAGTATTTGAGTACTTCGCTATTTTCCCTGGCTACCATTTTATCAATGTAGGCATGGTCAGTAAATGTAAATTAAATAAAACCAGTGCAATAAGCACAATAAATAAACAAACTGAAGACATGGTCAGTAAATGCCATACTCTGTCATCAGCTGTTTCCTTCTTAATCCTTAATTGGATAGCCCATTTTAAATATTTGCTTATAGTCAAACTGGAAATTGTATACTTGCATACTGAGCTTAGAACTTGGTAGATGATGATGTCAACCTTGACAGGTCCATTTTCTGAATAAATAAATTGACCCTCACCCTGATTAGCATGATAGTTACAATGTTTGATTAGTCTCCATGATGAGTTTAAGAAAACGTACGAGGGCTTAACTAGAAATGCTTTTGTATGGTTACTCATCCCCAGAACATTGAATTTTATGGGACTTGCAAATGATAAGTTTGTTTTTCGCACTGCCTGCCTTTGTAAGTAGCAGATCTTAGCAAAGTTAGACTAATTGGACTATCCATTATTTATTCAGTCTGTTAGAAGCATGAGAGTGACCATGTTTTTTATTCATTGGAGTCTGAATTTTTGTACACTTTCTGGTGCGTGTGGAGGTCCTACTTATTATGTTAAATCATAAACATTCAAGCAGAAAAAGACAAATGACACAGTCATCACAGAATTATTGTACAATAGCGTTATTGTGCGACACTGCAATTTTGGATGCACTTAACTCTAAACTGGAATTTTGACACAGTATGTGCTACAAGCAGAAGTCCAAAAATGTTTTTAGCAGTAGTTTCAGTAAAGAACAGGTAGGAGGAAATGGCTTTATTGAGTTCCTGTCTTTCTGTAAGCAATCATCTTAATTCAGAAGACAGCGAAATTATATATCAATGTAATCATGCTATAATGGTGATTTTACTTAATTTGAAAATGTTGTACCATTTCTAAGTTAGTATTTATGCTTTAGCCATACATACTTAGGAATAGTCTTATTCTGATATATTCCGCTCTCATTTTATATGTACGTATCTACACAGTTTGCTGGTTTAATTTTAAAATTCAAGTACGTAAGAAATGAACTGTCAGTATGAGAATTATGCTCTTCATTCTTTCAGTACAGCAATTAATTATGTGACTTGTCATGTTGAAAGGTTTATTGGTATATGCAAAATTATAAAAACCAACATCACAACATCAAAATAATGCCTTTTGTCTTGGAAAATGTTCCTTATCCTTTCAGCTTCATTTACGTCTGTGTTAGGTTTTTATTTTTAATCTGGATATTTCAGAATGCAAATACACGTACAAGTTTATAAAATCGAAGTATGTAAACACAGACTTCTCCAACATCATTTAATCTATTTTTCTAGCAAACCTGACCAGATCCAAGTTCATTTGTAGTAGTGAGCTCACAGTTCTTAACATTATAGCACAGTAAAGAAATCAAGCAATATACCCTTAGACTATGATACTGCTACAGACTACAATACATGCATTCATCCATTCAATTTCCAATACATGCTTTAGTCTGTTCAAGATCACAGGGGAGCTGGAGCCTGCCCTTTTGCAGCCACTGAGCATAAGGCAGAGAACTAATGCAGGATAGTATGCCAGTCCATCACAGGACACACACACACCTTGGAGCAATTTAGAGGATGGCTAATTCACTTACAGCATACTTTGCAGATGTGGAAGGAAACTGTAGCACCTGGTGAAACATGCAAACACAGCCCACAGGGATGACGTGCAGACACTACATAGAGGGTACCTCAGCGATACCTGATCAAGTGAACCAAGCACTGTGAAGAATAATATGGTATTTATGGCCAACACCTATATTTCATAATTGCAAAGTATAAACTTTAGCTTAAAATTAGATATTAACATTATATTATGAAGAATCCCAGTTCCATCAAATAGCCAAATAATGAGACATTAAAATGGCTGCGGGGGGGCTGTGCTTGGGGGCCCCATTCAACCATGATTTGTAAGGGGGAAGGGTGGCAAACTCAAAGACAGCCTGGCCCCCGTGCAGTACAAACTCAAAGACAGACCGGCTTCTGGGCGGCACAAACTCAAGCTATGCCACTGAATCAGCAAGAGTAGACCATGGAGAATGACTTTTGGAGGTCCTAGCAAACTATAATATTATTTTGCTAAGATTAGAATATAGCCTGCCATTAAATGCCCTACTTTTACCACAAAACTCACATACTGCAAGTCACCAAAAACAAAATCTTAAGGTTCATCATCTTCTCCCCTTCCCAGTGAACATCATTGCTACACAATAAAAAAAATGGTTACCATTTACTACAGGGTCTGGGTTTGGGTTGGGGCCATATTTTGGCTGTCTGTTCTTCAGTTTGCGTTTGAAAGTAGGTATCCCACAATTCCAGTGGGTGGGTGGGGTTACATAATTATGTATGCAAATTTTATGTTAATCAGCGTACAGATTTGTACCTATTTTCATGGGCCTTTGTCCAGATTTTTGATGTTTCCAGGTTGAGAGGTATGACTGGTACTCCCTTGGTGAGAAAAAACTTTTCCTGGGGGGCCGAAATAAATTTATTAGGCCTCCTAGGGACAGGCTCCATGGTGTCCGGAGGCACCCACGCCCTTCGTGAAACCAGCTCCATAAGCTCATCGAAGGGCAGAGACACCCAAGAGGTGGAGGGTTGAGAACCGAAAGCCTTCAGGAGAACTGGCTCATCTTCAATAGGGTTGGTGGACTGCCAGTCACCCCTCTGCTTAAGGATTTCTAATACCTCTGCTCCGATGAGAAGGGACCAATGGATCCGAGGAAACCATCGATACCCCCGGCACTGGAACAGTGGGCTCCAAACCAGAGGTAGGAGCCAAGCTCATATGAGCCGAAGCCCCAAGAGGCAAAGTCGGAACCAACAAATTGGTCTGACTATCCTCCCCGGACCCGACTGGAGAGTGCCAGCTCCTAGACTCCTCGATAGGCACCAAGGACGTCCGAGTAAATGGGACCGAAGACAATGCAAAAGGCGTCAGCTCCGAGGGCTCAACGATCATCAAGTCTGACTCCAGCTCCGAAGGACCAGTATGGCTCAGAGGAGGAAAAGTAGTAGATGGTAAAACAGTCTTCGTTTCCGAAACCATTTGGGTCGGAGCCGATAAAAATTTAGCAAACACTGGTGCCTCTAACAACTTCTGCACCAGATGATCCACATTCAAATCAGAAAGGCTTATCGAGGACTGAGAAGAGTGGATGGACAGAGGTACAGATTACAGGAGTGGCGATTTAGGCACTTCGGATACTGGTTCCAGGACAGGGGACCAGCTCCGAAAGGACATGACGCTCGGCTCCGAGGGCTGTGGAGCCGACATCAACTGTTTTTTTGATTTTTTTACTTCCAAAGAAGTAGAAGCCTTGGAAGACTTTGGAGATTTACTAGACCTATCCTGGTCACTCAAAGCTTCCTGAAAAGATGGTTTGACTAGTCCCCTGTCAATTAGCTTTTTCTTTTTCTCCTGAAGGACCCTAGAAGAGAAGGAATGACAAAAGGAGCAACTTTCCTGAAGATGTAAGGCTCTCAGACAGTAAACACAGTTAACATGGCTATATATTTTCTGTCCACATTTTGGACATTTTTTGAAACCTGACTTAGGATGTTTATCCCTATCCTGGTCAGCCATAATGAACAGCACAGTACCAGTGAAACTACTACAATATACTAAAAGACACACCCAAAACTATTTAAATAAGCCCTGATAAAAAAACTTTGGGCTAAATATCCTGTGACAAAGTGTCACTTTAAATACACGCACACACTTTAACTATATATCTAAGCACTTCTAATTATCAAAAGTTATCAAAGGCACACAATAACGATATAACTACACTAAATATAAAGGCCTTTAGAAAAAACAAAGGCCAAAAGCTATATTTAAATATGAAAAAGGCACACCAAGGAATACACACTAAAGAGATATAAATGCTAAAGAAGCTAAAGCTAAAGCTAAGAAATGGAATTAACAAGTTATAAGAAAAACTTTTTATAATATAGTTTTACTGGCCTGAGCTATTGCTGAGGAACCTCCAATCTGCTGCAGCGGATCTGAGGTAACTCTAGGTGCATCATGAGATAGGGACTTGGCCACGAGCTGTCTGAAGACCTCGAGCTTTATAGTAGGCCAACTCGGAGCCGAACCCATCTGTAAGAATGAACGGCGAGATAGAAAAACTTCACATCATAAAATATGCACATATATTTTGTTGTCAAATTACAAGTTATACCTCAAAATTATACTTGATATCAGGGGATGTTCCTGTTCTACAGGGAAAATGCATATCCCATCATCTTACTCCCTCTAAACAGAATTATGAGAAAGGCGAAAAGGACAGTCTTATACATTAAATTTACATAGCCAATGTTATCATATTCTGCATCCATTTTGCAGAACTATCCCAGTGTGCTCAAAGTTTTACACACAAAACTGTAGTAAGATCTACTGCCAGCAGAACTTTACGGAGATATTCAGAGAAATCCGATAAATACCACAATTGTGCAAAATAACCCTTAATATCAATAAGCAAGTATCTGGGCAGCCACTGTGGTGCAGTGGTTAGCGTTGCTGCTTCACAGCAAGAGGTTCTCCAGTTCAATCCTCAGCTGGGTGCCTTCTGTGCGGAGTCTGCATGTCCTCCCTGTGGCCGTGTGAGTTTCCTCCGGTTGCTCCGGTTTCCTCCCAAAGTAGGTGAATTGAACACTCCAAATTGGCCCTAGGTGTGAGTGTCTGCATGTGTCTGCCTTCTGTGGAAGGTTGGGCACTGGGCTGGAACTCAACACCATAAAACTCCACTGCTAATCATGAGTGGACAGGTGATCTGCTGTGGCAACCCTTAACTGGGAAAAGCCAAAAGAAGAAAATCAATAAGCAAGTATGTATAGCAGCATTTTCAAAGGTTTTACACACAATGATCCATATATAATGAAAGTTATGCCCTACATGGATTTCAGCCCACACTTAGCCAAGATATATGCACACTGGTCTCTTGCTTTACAAGACGAGCTAACAAATATCACACTGTCCTTCTTAAACTACTAGTGTGTGCGTGTGTGTGTGCACACGTGTGTGTACGTGTGTGTGTGTGTGTGTGCACCCAGGTCTGTCTGCATTTCCGTGGTAAACAGATGAATACATAAACAAATAGAAATGCCATAGGCCCTCATACTTCACAAAACTGCCAGACTGCATCAAGTTTTACAATGCAAAATATATATTTACTTATTTAACATTTGTTTACTAGGAAAGTCTGACTTGGAACAAAGCCAATTTTCAGCAGAGGCCTGGGGAGAAACACTCTAGACGCATGTCTTTGTAACATGGGAGGAAACCGGAGCACTCGGAGGACACCCACACGAACACAGGGAGGGCATGCAGACTCTGCACAGAAGGCACCCCAGCCAAGAATCGAACCAGAGAACGTCTTGCTGTGAGGCGACAATGCAACTGCACACCACTGCTCCATCCAAATTAGACAAAAAGACATGCAGTGGTATTGTGTTAAGTGGGATTTTAATGATAATGTTCACTTTCTAAAGCAGAATAGACTAACAAAAGTCTGAATGAATTACTATATGCACATACATAGGTAGATTTGAGGATACTCTCAAAGTATTATGGGTAACAGAGAAATGCGTAGTTAGTCATCAACAGCCTAGGCACTACAGGCATCAGTGATATATGACCATACTGGATGTATGAAATTATGTTCTTATGTTGGAAAACAGAAACATCTAAAATGTTGATTAGTATGTACACGATAAACGAGACTAAACAAATAAACACCATGGGAATTCAACACAAGATTATAAGAACAACAATCACCTTGCCTTCTCAATTATCCAGATGAGCTAATTGTAACAACAGTTAATTCATAAGTTTAAAAGGAATACATATGATATATGGCACACAGTTATATCTCGGATTTTCTTAGGAATGTACAGGTATACATTGAATTGTGACACATGCTGTAGGCATCCACTGGCTGTCTCCTCAACTTGGCAGTCCTCCGAACATCCTCAGCATCCCTCCAATGCAGGTCATCATAGCGGTGGCAAACCTGCATTCCAGTCCTGTAGATTCCTGTATAATGATGTTTCCTTGCTATCCAGTTTCATATAACAATCACTGCAGTGTTCCATGGTCTGGCTCTCACGTGATGCTCCACTCCAGCGTAAACAGCATCTGCGTGGTCTTCTCCTCAGTCCACCTGGGCACCCAGAAATGTCGAAACCTCCTAGAAGTAGCTATCTCAGTGATAATGCAGATAAGTTGGATAGGTCACAGTTCAATAAATTACTCACTTAGGTTCCACTCAGTTCAAAGCTATTGATGGTCTTATCTGTAAATGTATTAAAAATCACAGTTTATAAGTGACACTTATGGCATGGTATCAGATCACTGGAAGATAACAGGCACATGCTACATATGGCCCCATTTAACAATTCCTACAGGCTATTTGCAGAGCACTTTCCTGTTATGTCAAGCTATTGGTTAATGCGAATTTCAAGAACTTACGTGGACCTGCGTAAATGGAATTCCAAAACCTTGAATTTTAATGAACCTCATTAACTATGCATGGTGCAAATTGAACTTAAATGTTGTGTGCATATAGCTAGTCTTACTTTCAGGTATACCTGACTCATAGGTTGTTGCAAAAGTAATTTTTTACCTACTAGCACTGTTGTGGTGGGATATGTTTCTTTACACATCTAGATTATCAATACTCCATAGAAATGTATGTGTATCTGCTTTGATTGATATTTTTTTTATACTGCAGACAATTTTGCTTAAATGCATGTGACCTACTGGAGGAGGGTAGGAATGACCTGTATGCGTACAGGTGGGTAGAGTCTATTTTAGATGAATGAAAGTTCATCTTAGCGAATGCTCACATGAGCGAATATTGCAGAACTCAAAACCGCAATTGTGAGAGCACGGTACAGTGAAGATGGAAATATTTGCCCTTTCCTCACTGTAGTGTGATCTCGGAGTTGGAATATATATTTAGTGGGGGGGTGGGGGGTGCAGCCCCCCACAATTGCAGTTTTGAGTACCTGGATATTCGCTCATGTGAGCGTTCGCTAAGATGAACTTTCGTTCATCTACTATAGACCCAGTGGGTACATCTGCACCACTAGAAAGCACCCCTTCCTCACATGGTGTTGTACAGAAAAATGTAAACAGTAACAGTGAACATTACATAAGAACATACTAACTGATTTTTTGTATGAATTGCTAGTTACTCTGTACAGTCTGTGGTATAGCTACAAACACCATGGATTTTGTCATCATCTGTATGTAGCTATGTACTGTGTATTTGTATTGCTGTTATGAATATTTATTCATTAACGCATCGTAAAACATGTACTATAACTATATTCAAGAAAATCAGATCAGTGTTTATGTCTGTAACACATACTGTGTGTGGTATACTTACAGATATAGAGGCTTTATGCCTCTTTCCGTAAGTTGCTCAATTTATAAATTTCAGATACTCTCTGCTAATAGGGCTAGCATTCACTGCTCATTATTGATTGTATTGATATAAGCTCATCGTGTACAACAGTTCCTGATAATACGACTGTTTAGGCTCTCACTGTATTACTCACTACCGAACATTTTTGTTTATCAAATAAAAAAAAATATCTCTGCAGTCAGAAAACGGACTCTCGTTCTCATAAAACCATACACTTTATTACAAATCCAGATAGAATGAATTGAGAGCTTTCATCCCAACCACCTGGGACTTCATCAGAATCACAAACTAATGTACTACTTCGTATTTAAAGATCCCTTATTTGCTTAACTCTCTTAAACAGAACATTTACTAAACCTTTAACTTCCTAATACATTAAACTGTAAGTAAGTGATTAAAATAAGACAAACTAACAACCCAATCTGATAACATACTTGAAAAAACAGACAGGTCCCTCAAATATTGGTTCTATTATTAAGAATTGGTTGCAGAAAAATATTCTCATTTAATCCTGGAAAGTGTGAAGCATGTACCTGCCACCTCAATTCTTTTTCTTCCATTCTAGATTTAAAATCACCACCCACAGGATTTACAATAATATGCTCCAAAATGGCAAAACCAAAATTCCTACAAGAGGGGCATTTTAAAGAATGCTTAAACACGGCATTATTATTGTTACAATTTGTAATTTTGTACTGATGTTCAGATATTCTATCACGGAGTTGTCTCTCTGTCTTGCCTACATAAAAGGCGGGGCATCCCAAACATTTTGCAAGATAAACCACACCTTTAGTTTGACAGTTTCCTTTTGCAAAGTTAATTTTTGACTGGCGATCATTCTCTAAATTTAATTCTATTGTCTCCATGATTTATTTATATTTATTTATTTTCATTTGTTAACCAGGTAGTGTCCAACTGGGCCAGTAATCCGTTTTCAGCGGAAACCTGAGGAGAAAATTGCCAAGAAAGATTACATAGTTTTTTTTTTTTTTACATCTGACATATTACTGTCATACTGATAACAATACATAAAGTAAAAATACAAACAGAAATTCAAATTACAAGGTTCTTAACACGCTGTCTATAAAAAAGTAACAATGGTGATCATATCAAACAATGAACAGTTGTACCATACATATTTTTTTTTTAAACTACATTGTGAACATCTCCCACAATTTGATGTCCCTTTCTTACTAGTGCTGTCATTGTGATTTAACAAAGTCCCCCTTTCCAAACTTACCTTAATATTAGGGCCCGTTTTATACACAAATGAAGGATGTGTACCAAGTGTAGTGTAAGCAGAAGGGTTACTTTTTAGTATGTTCCGGTTACTTTTTAGTATGTTCCAATTAGCTGAAACAATATTTTTTACATCTATTGCCAAAGGTTCATAGATGACTACCAAGGCTCTCTCATACCCACTGTTTCCTTGGATAATCTGCTTATCATGGAACCCTACCCCAAGAAGAGGTTTCTATTTTCTGCCCCACTCAGATTCCATGTAAGACATTGTGTCTTCCACTAACTTTGATGGATATCCCCTGCTATAAAACATCTCGGCAACCACTCAATTCTTTAGCCAAGTCTTCAAAATGTGAAGTAACCCCTCTGCTTATACTTTACTCAGTACACATCACTCATTTATGTATAAAATGGGCCCTAATATTAATGTAAGTTTGGAAAGGGGGAATTTGTTAAATCACAATGACAGCACTAGTAAGAAAGGGACATCAAAATGTGGGAGATGTTCACAATGTAGTTTCATCATGGAGGCAATAGAATTAAATTTAGAGAATGATCTCCTGTCAAAAATTAAGTTTGCAAAAGGCAATTGTCAAACTAAAGGTGTGGTTTATCTTGCAAAATGTTTAGGATGTCCTGCCTTTTATGTAGGCAACATGGAGAGATGCCCCCGTTTCAAAATGTATGAACATCAGTACCAAATTACAAATTGTAACAATAATAATGCCCTGTTAAAGCATTCTTTAAAATGCCCCACTTATAGGAATTTTGGTTTTGCCACTTTGGAGCATATTACTGTAAATCCTATGGGTGGTGATTTTAAATCTAGACTGGAAGAAAAAGAACTGAGGTGGCAGGTACAGCTACATGGTTCACACTTTCCAGGATTAAATGAGCATATTTTTCTGCAACCAGTACTTAATAATAGAATCAGTTTTTGATGGAACTGTCTGGTTTTTCAAGTATGTTATCAAATTGGGTTGTTATTTTATCTTACATTAATCACTTATAGTTTAATGTATTAGGAAGTTAAAGGTTTAGTACATGGTCTCGTTAAGAGAGTTAAGCAAATAAGGGATCTTTAAATACAAAGTAGTACATTAGTTTGTGATTCTGATGAAGTCCCAGGTGGTTGGGATGAAAGCACTCAATTCATTCTATCTGGATTTGTAATAAAATGTATGGCTTTATGAGAATGAGAGTCTGTTTTCTGAATGCAGCGATATCTTTTTGGATTTGGTTGGCTGTTTTGGTATTGTTGCACTGTTAATATTTTTCTTGGTTCGTAATAATTTCTGTTTATCACACAGGTTATATGTAGTGTGTTAATGTGAAATGTATGCAGTGTGTGTGGATCATGTGGCACTATGCTGTTGTGTTTGGACTTCCAGAACTCTGATGGGTTAAAATCCCACAGACAGCTTCTATAGATATCACAAGTTATGTTGTTGTTCCAAGTGTTACATATGCAGGCATGGTTTTTATATGACATATGGTTTTATATGTCAAAGCACTATACAGGACAGGGACTCTTTCCTACATTTGGCATTGCACAGGACTGCAGGAAGGGTACACTGTCATAAACTATCAACATAATCTCCATATGTGGGCCAACACATTAATTTAAACATGTGTGTATAACCATCATCCAGATGGCAAACAAACCTAGCAGTGATGCTTTTTTACCACAGGAAAATGAAATTATAACAGATGCTCTGCAACAACACTTGGATGTGCAGAAAAAAAAGTATGGAGGAATAAAGTGTGGACAAACCTCACCAACGGGATTAATACAGTGGGAGATCACAACAAATTCCAGAGACCTGTCACCAAAGATGCTCTGACATGATCCTTTGTACAGACAACTGGGCACATCAGTATGAGAAGTATAGGGATTCCACTGGTGGTGGCCCACCATTGACACCCCCTGATGACATTACACATTTTCTCACATCGCTGCATATCTGGGGTGGGACTGAAGAAGGTGTTCCAGGCTGTACATGTATGTGTAACTTTGCACAGCACTGATGCATACAGATTAATTCAGTACAAATTGCTGCTGCATGCATATTTGAGTATGTTTACTTCTGTGTTGCAGCAGCAGACTTTCATCAAGTACATGGGACCACACAGGATGATGATGACCAACATGAGGGTAATGACATGCTGTCATACAATTTCAGTATATACACAACAATACAAAAAGAGTTTAATGTTATCTGGGTTCATCTGCACAGGTATACCCACTTCTGCGCAACAGCGACACAACAGGCAAGTGTCTCCATATACTGTTACTTTAACCATTAGCCATTATTGCCTCTTCCTCCTGTCATGCCAGTGGTGTATACCATTACACTGATATTTCTCTTACACTGTAAACTACAGGAACATCTTCTGGGGACACGAGCCTTGC